>NC_142009.1:4705656-4948156 GCF_049901735.1 Notechis scutatus
AGGTTGGTGGTTATTCATTAACCAGGTAAAAGCTTTAGCGGAATTCATCAAAATCTGGAGCTTGTAGTTGGAGGACTAAATTTTGAGAGTGAGGAAAGAGGAGACACAAATTGGTGTGCTGAATTGCAAACTCCGAACATGGTTACCTGCTCACCAGGTAAAAAGGAAATGACCTTGACGGAAATATATAAGTACTAAATGTTAGGGATAACATTGGTTACCTAACTTAGTTTGGATAAAAATAATATATAAACTATGTTAGTGAGTTTAAATGTATGTATCACTTTAAACTGTAAACCAAGTTTTTGGGTGCGGTTGTAAAATCACCATAAGAGGGAGCAAGAGAGCTCATTGTTTGTCCTGGCTTATACTGGAATGCTGACAATGATGGATTGATGGTGATAACTGCGTGTTTGCTGAGAGAAGAAAAGGGGTTTGATTTTTTCTTCATATCTCTGACTGCAAAGAGATATATCACTGGACTGATTGATTGTAAGTTTAATGAACTCTTTTCGACACTGGACTTTGCAAACTGAATAACCCCGGACTGACTGAACTTAGTGTATGACATATGGACTATTTGACTATGCTATAA
The DNA here is from genome assembly GCF_049901735.1 of Notechis scutatus. Classification (NCBI taxonomy): domain Eukaryota; kingdom Metazoa; phylum Chordata; class Lepidosauria; order Squamata; family Elapidae; genus Notechis; species Notechis scutatus. Next base: position 4,706,252 of record NC_142009.1, read on the forward strand.
CTCTTGCTGGAATAAAAACTATTTAACTTGCACAGTGTATCTGTCTTACTGAGTGTAAGCTACTACAACGTTTTGTCTCACATATCTGCCTGCCTGCTAGACTGCCGTTGCACGTTCTGCTAGGGTGTATATCCCTAACACTACCACCAAGAGAAAAGGGATGAAGACTCCAGCCTTGGGAAGAGGGTTGGAGTAGAAGGCCTCCAAAAACTCTTCCGGCCCTAAGACCTTGCTGATTTAAAAGGGGTGGATTTCCACTCCCAGAATCCCCCAGCCAGCATGTTTTAAGAGGAGTGGATTTCAACTCCCAGAATTCCCAAATCAGCATGATTTAAGAGGGGTGGATTTCCAGCCTAGGCAAGAAACCCTACACCACTTCAGACAAATGGTTGTCCAATCTCTTATTAAAAACTTTCAGTCGTGGAGCATCCACAACTTCTGGAGGAGGCAAGTAGTTGCACTGGTTAATTGTTCTCCAAGTTCTTTCAAAATTAAACTAAATTAAAAGTTCTCCAAGAATATAATTTTTCATGAGGATTTTTTTCTGACCAAGAGTGACTGGCTGTGTCATTTTTCAGCTAACTGAGAATAATTTACTGCGGCGTCACCACCACGGACACGACAAACATGAGATCATTTTTTCTGACCGTTGCCCCTTTGAGAAACCGTTCAAAAAAATCTGATTTTCTTGCTTGTTTTTTTTTTCCAAAAAAAGAAACAATCCCACCCACTCATCTCCCAAATCCCAAGGGGTAGAACAGAAATAACAAGAGTTGGAAGGGACCTCGGAGGTCTTCTAGTCCACCCCCTTGCCTAGGCAGGAAAGCCTACACCGCTTCAGACAAAGGGTTATCCAACATCTTTTTTAAAAACTTCCAGTGTTGGAGCATTCACAACTTCTGGAGGAAAGTTGTTCCACTGGTTAGTTGTCCTCACTGTCAGCAAACCGCCATCTTGGCCTGATACAGGTGAATACATTCCAAAAGGAAGCATAATTTTTTTAAAAAAGCCTCTTCCACTGTCAGAACACCAGGGACTAGAAACTCCGAACGCAACTCACCTGGTTTCTCCCTCGCCGCTTGCCGTAGTTCCGTCGCACGAGGGCTTTGTAGTTCTCGTTTTTCTTGGTCAAGTAGTAATACAAGACGCAGTCCGGCACGTTCTGGAAAAGGCCAACGGGGAGACTGTTTTTAAAATAAGGAACTTTTCCTAAAAGCTGACGCAAGGCGAGACTCTTGTCTAACCTTCTGCGCAACAAACCACGATGTGCAAATAAACAGAGACCGCAGGACATCCGTTTCCCATCGGATGTTTGGGGGAAATATTTTTTTTCCTTGTCACTAAGAGCAGCTGGAATCACCGGGCCAAATAAGGGTTGTTGAGGTAATTCCCCGTTAGGAGAATGAGCGCATACAGGGAGACGTATTTGAGAGAAGTGTTTGAATAATACACACACAGAACACAGATACACTGTACAGTAAATGTAGGTTTTTACTTCCAGAAAGGTTTAAAGCAAAGTCCAAAATAGGCAGTCCAAAGTCATTCACAGGTAAATCAGTCAGTTTTTCAATCCAGGGATAATCCAGTAACAAATTCCAGTGTCAAAAACAGTTCAGTATCAGACTTACATTAAATCCAGTAATATCAGTCAATTAGGAAAAATGGAGGAACGGCAATACTTTCCAACAAAGGAAACAGAGATACACTCACACTCTCTTCTGAGACTCAGACTAAACAACCCAGGTTTCTGGCTCCATCTTATGGCCATTTGAGAAACCACACCGAATTACAGTTTTGCATTTTCTTAAAGATACAGTTTTAAAATGTTATCCTGGTTTATATATTTCTAACCCAAATAGCTGTTAGGTGACTTATATTCCTAACATTCTCCCCTTTGGGTAAGATAATATATACAACCTTACATTCTAAGTCCATAATCTTCACAGCACGCCTTATGCTTTATAGAGCCTTGGGCCTTTGTAAAATGATCTGCTATATTGTTTTCTGACATACAGTATTCTAGCTTAATCATCTTACTTTGCACACATTGTCTCACATTTAAATATCTTAAATCTGTGTGTTTCGTTCTTGTTTTAACAGCAATATTTGAAGCCATCTGTATTGCTGATTGGTTGTCTTCATAAACTACAATAGAATCTGTTATATTAATTCCCATATCAATTAATAATTGTTTATACAAAATTAAATCTGTACATAATAAAGACAAACATGAGAATTCAGCCTCCATTGTTGACAAACTTAGATGTTTCTGTCTAATAGATCTCCATCCAATCAATGCTTTTCCCAATAATACAGCAGTACCCGATATAGATTTTCGTGTATTTATGTCTGTAGCAAAACTTGCATCAGCATATGCAGTTAAATTCAGTTCATCTTTTGGCTCCAAACACAATGCATAATGCATTGTCTGTTTCAGATATCTTAACACAGGGGTCCCCAACCACGGTCCGCTGGACCGTGCACCGGTCCGTGGAACAAGTCCTACTGGGCACTGGTTTGGCGCCGCCATCTTGTTTTGATGAAAAGTGCTTCCGGTGAGCTCACCGGAAGCACTTTTCATCAAAACAAGATGGCGGCGCCCAGCTGATGTCAGTACCGGGCCGCGCCATAAAAAGGTTGGGGATACCGGGCCGGCGTAAAAGGTTGGGGATCACTGTCTTAACACACGTTTAGCAGCTTGCCAGTGCCTTTCAGTTGGCTCAGCGTTAAATCTCGCTAATCGATTAACACTGTATGCAATATCTGACCTTGACCAATTACTGAGATAAGATAAACTACCAATCAAGGACTGATAAATGTTTTTATCAAAAATAGGACTTTGAACATCACTATGGCTAAACTCCTGGCTCATTGGTGTCTTAGCTGGTTTACAAAGTTCCATTTTAAAACTTTTTAGTAATTGGTTAATTTTATCTGCCTGTGAGATCTTGTATCCTCCCCTAGTTCTATCTATCTTTAAACCAAGATATTGTTTGATTTCTCCTAATTGTTTTTTTTTTAATTTCTTTTCCAAGAGTGAGATTATTTTAGTAGCTTCTTGTTCAGTTTTGGTGATTAATGCTATGTCATCAGTAAATAACAATAATGAAACTACACCATTACTTTCTCTTTTAAACAAACACGGATCAGCCATGCCAGCTACAAAACCTATCTTAGTTAATTCTTTAACTATACATTGGTTCCACTCATATCCTGATTGCTTCAAACCATAAAGACTCTTTTTCAATTTCCAGCAATCATTATTATCAGTATTATCATTTTTGAGATCTAAAGGTTTCTTTAAATATATAGTGTGTTGCAATGGTGCATGCAGATATGCCGTCTCTACATTCAAATGATTTACAATGTATTTCTCCTTAGCTGCCCACACTAATGCTGCCCTTAATGTGGTAGCCTTCAGACTAGGTGCAAACACCTTATCGTAGTCATTTGCTGTCTCATTGAACCCTTGTGCTACTAACCTGGCTTTATGGATAACAGTCCCATCTACACCTGTCTTAAGCTTATATATCCATTTACATCTGATGGCATGTTTACCTGGTGGTAACTTAACATTTTCGTATACCTCCAGTCTTTTTAAAGATTCTAGTTCCTTGTCCATTGCTTTCTGCCAAGCAGCCTGATCCTTAGCAGGATACAGTTTTAGTTCACTATAATTACTTGGAATTGTATTCACTTGGCATACAACACTAGCCTGATATCTATCAGGTGGTCGTGTTACTCAGGTTGAACGTCTTGGTAATACAGGGCTTATTGGTGGACTTTCCTGTGCCACCTGCTCCTGTTCTTCTATTACCTCCTTTTCTTCCTCTTTAATGGCTATTTGTTGTTTACTGATATCATCTTTAGGGACTATTTGAGTGTCAATAATAATATCATTGCTGGATTCCTGTTCCAGTTTATCCCATCCAACGTGCTCAAGAAATTTTGCATTAGCACTGCAATAAACATGAGCTGTGCCTCGATTCCAGAATCTAAATGATCTATGATTGGCCTCATAACCCACAAAAAATAATTTCTTAGCTCTATGTTGCCCTTTCAGTCTTACTTGTGAGGGAATATGCACCCATGCTGGAGCTCCAAATGTGTGTAGATAACTTAAATTTGGCTTTCTGCCATGCCAACGAGTGAATGGCAATTCTCCAGTTGTTGTATTAACTACATTGTTCAAAACATGGTTACTACACATTATGGCTTCACCCCACAGTGTTTCAGGTAAACCTGAATCAGATAACGAGCCATGGCTTGTAATGTTTGCCCTCTTCATTCTATAAACGAGTTATGTTGTGGTCTGTAAGGTGCAGAACGTTTATGCTCAACACCAGCCAATTTCAGCATTGTTTGGAATCTTTTGTTAACAAATTCAGTCCCATTATCAGTTACTAAAGCAATTACTTTACTTTTCATTTTTCTCTCAGCAAACCTTAGCCAGTTAAAGAAATGTTGGAATGTTTCTGTTTTGTTTTTCATAAGATAGCAGAAACCGTATCGTGAGTAATGGTCTATAATACTCAAAATATAGCAGGCACCTCCTAAACTTGGTTTCTTAGGACCAATTATGTCAGCAAAAACAACCTCTAAAGGTTCTTTGGTCTTAAACCCATTTAGTCTGTTTGCTGGAGTAACCTTACTCTTTTCTTGACTACAAGCATTACAGTGTATATACTTGCTACAGGGTTTCAATTTTACTCCCTCTGCCAATTCAAGTTTGTTTGAGCATTTTGAAATTAATGTGCCCTAGACGTCTATGTAATAAATGTATACATTCATCATGTGGCTTAACATTGTTATAAACTGAGTTAGCCATCTTCAACTGGTCATCATGTGTACTGTATTTTATTGAGTTTTGTATTGGACTGTGTACAATATTGTGTTGTTGCATGTAGTGTATTGTATTGAGTTTTGTATTTTGTAGTGTTGTGTTGTTGTGTATTGTGTATTATTGGATTGGATTGACTTTTATATTGTACAGTATATTGTATTGTGTACAGTATTTTGTTATTGCATATTGTGTATCTTGTACAGTGCTGTGTTGCATATTGTGTATTATTGGATTGCATTTTGTATTGAGTTTTGTATTGTGTATTGTATTGTGTTGTTGCGTATTGTGTATTGCATTGACTTTTGTATTGTATATTTTGTGTACAGTATTTTGTTGTTGCATATTGTGTATTGTATTGATTGTATTTTGTAGTGTTGTGTTGTTGCATATTGTGTATTATTGTATTTTGTATTGAGTTTTCTATTGTGTACTGTGCTATGTTGTTGCGTATTGTGTATTGTATTGACTTGTATTGTGTATTGTATTGTATACTATATTGTGCTGTGGCACATTATGTATTGCATTGCATTGAGTTTTCTATTGTGTGGTGTTGTATTGTTGCATATTGTGTATTATTGTATTTACTGTATTGTACTGAATTGCATTGTATTGTATTATAACCTCCCTTTATTATTTCTACAAATAATCAAGGTGCTAAACATATCCAACACACCTTCCTCCTCCTATTTTCACCACAACAACCCTGTGAGGCAGGCTGGGCTGAGAGAGAGAGAGAGAGGGAGGGACTGGCCCAAAGTCACCCAGCTGTCTAACACGGGACTAGAACTTACCGTCTCCTGGTAATTGGCCCAAAGTCAACCAAGCTGGGTTTTACAGCTAAGGTGGAACTAGAATTCACTGTCTTGTGCAGGTGGATAAAATGCTGGCTTAGAAATCAGGACCCAGTGAGTTCTAGTCCCACTTTAAGGCATGAAAGCTGACTGGGTGACTTTCAGCCAATCGCTAGGAGACAGTGACTTCTAGTTCCGCCTTAGGCATGAAAGCCAGCTGGGTGGTTTTGGGTCAATCACCAGGCGACAGGGAGTTCTAGTCCTGCCTTAGACACGAAACCCATCTAGGTAACACTGGGCCCATCACCTGGAGATGGAGCTTCTACCTTAGGCATGAAAGACACCCGGGTGACTTTGGACTCTGTTACTCTCTCCTTCACACACCAGCCTACTTCACAGGGTTGTTGTTGTGGGAAAAGAAGGAATGAATGAATATCATGCATGTTTACCACCTTGGGTTATTTATAATAAAAGTGGAAATAAATAAAATAATAAAAGAATTAATATAAAATTATGTAAAATAAAATTAAAATATTAAAATTAAATTAAAATATTAAAATAAAATAATCTCTCTCTATAAAAGCGAAATAATCCCCCTCACGCATCATCACAAAATCTCCAGAACAGTAAAGCCTACAAACTTGAAATTTGGCCCGTAGGTTCCTCTTGGCTTCTAGGTGCTCACTAAGAAAGGATTTTTCAGAGCACTGACCCTCAGAGCATTAGTATTTCTTATATTATTATTATTATTAACACGCTCTGATGCTAAGGAGTCCTACTCCCCCTCCCCACCTGGAAAGAAATCTCTTCCAAATGCAAAACACCAGCAGAGGAGAGGAGTTTCAGTATAGTTGCAGAGCACCAAGCAGCTTTAGTGCAGAACAGTTGAGCTAAGCCACGCCCAGGCTCCTTGCTGTCTCCTTCCTGCTCACACAGCAAATCCTCTTTCAGTTTCCAAACAGCCCTCAACTCTCTCACACGCTGACAGGACACTAGCCAGATGAATACCCATGGATGCTGGTAGGCAGAGGCAGAATTTTCCCTCCCTTATTTTCCTCCCCAAAAACTAAGCCCGGTCACATCGTTTTGTAGCAAAGCATGGATATCTGTATCCAGCTACTAATGAAAAAAATAAAAAAAAATAAAAATTTCTGGTAATAAATAAAATAAAAAATAAAATAAAATAAAATAATAAAAAATAAAATAAAATAAAATAAAATAAAATAAAATAAAATAAAATAAAATAAATAAAATAAATAAAACAAAATAAATAAAATAAAATAAAAAAATAAAATAAAATAATAAAATAAAATAAAATAAAAAAATAAAATAAAATAAAATAAAATAATAAAATAATAATAAAATAATAATAAAATAATATAATAAAATAAAATAAAATAAATAAAATAAAATAAAATAATAAAATAAAATAAAATAAAATAAAATAAAATAATAAATAAAATAAAATAAAATAATAAAATAAAATAAAATAAAATAATAAAATAAAATAAATAAAATAAAAAAATAAAATAAAATAAAATAAAATAATAAAATAATAAAATAAAATAAAATAAAATAAAATAAAATAAAATAAAATAATAAAATAAAATAAAATAAAATAATAAAATAAATAAAATAAAATAAAATAAAATAATAAAATAAAATAAAATAAAATAAAATAAAATAAAATAAAATAAAATAAAATAAAATAAAATAAAATAAAATAAAATAAAATAAAATAAAATAAAATAAAATAAAATAAAATAAAATAAAATAAAATAAAATAAAATAAAATAAAATAAAATAAAATAAAATAATAATAAAATAATAAAATAAAAATAAAATAAAATGCAAGAAAAACGGATGAGGAAGACCACTGCTTGTGCTGTGCAGCTTCTGGCCTTATTGTCCTTCATGATACCAAAGCACCGTCTTACCTTTCTTTCCAAATAAGAAGCTATGAGGCCAAAGTTCTTAGGATGCTGGACAAACCTGTAATAAAAACAAGGAAAAGAGCCAGGTTTAGCCAACTCCCTGACGGACAAGACAGGCCTCCTGCTCCTCCTCCTTCACTCTGCAAATCCCATACTCCCTTCTTGCACTGATGATGTTCCCTAGTTGGGCCATGAAACGTCTGCAAGAAAACCCCAAACCCCCAAGGACCCCATACTTAAATGCTCTTTTCAGGTAGACCTTAAACACTTCCAAATTCAGCTGCCAACTTGACACTCAAGCAAATTATCTCGGACCACGGAGGTCCCACTTGGAGGAGAAGACCTCGTCTCCATTTTCCTCCCAATCTTCATCACGGCTCTTGACCAAGCCATCCCAGATCTTCCCACAAAGCATGGGGGGGGGAGAATAAGTCTTCCAACTGTTCCTCAGAGTTATGACTGTCTCAGCATGCCGACAGTCATGTGTTCAAAATTCAGGCAGTCCTCAACTTACAACACTTCTTTTTAGGGACCGTTCAAGTTACAACAGCACTGAAAAAGGTGACTTATGACCCGTTTCTCACGCTTACAACCGTGACGGCATCCCCAGGGTCATGTGATTTATATTCGGACGCTTGGCCACTGGCTCGTATTTATGACGGTCGCAGTGATCCCGGGGTCATGCGATCCCCTTTCGCAACCTTCTGACAAGCGAAGTTAAGAGGGGGGGGGTGTTAGCCGGTCCTTTGGATGATCGTATGCCGAGATACAAACCGACAACCATCTAGGTTTGAAGTCCTATTTGTACACATGACGCACATCCCATCCGGCGATAACGGGTTTAAATTCCGATCCAGGTTAGCACTGGGAGCGCTTGCCTTCCAGCGCCATTTACAGTATTACCCCACCCATCTAATCGCAGCTAACTCCTGCGAACCTCCCCTACGTTATGTTCCCAATTGCCTCCCATTTCCTAAGATGATTATCCATGGTTTATAGCAATAGCAAGAGCACTTAGACTTATATACTGCTTTATAGTGCTTCCCAGCCCTCTCTAAGCGGTTTACAGAGCCAGCCTCTTGCCCCCAACAATCCGAGTCCTTATTTTACCAACTTTGGAAGGAGGGAAGGCTGAGTTGACCTTGAGCCAGTCAGGATCTAACTTCCTTCTTGTTTTCCTTCCTTCCTTCCTTCCTTCCTTCCTTCCTTCCTTCCTTCCTTCCTTCCTTCCTTCCTTCCTTCCTTCCTCCTCCCTCCTCCCTCCCTCCCTCCCTTCCTTCTCCTTGTTTCCCTTCCTTCCTTTCCCTTCCTTCCTTCTCCTTGTCCTTTCTTCTTGTTTCCCCTCCTTCCTTCTCCTTGTTTTCCTTCCTTCCTTCCTTCCTTCCTTCTTGTTTTCCTTCCTTCCTTCTCTTTTCCCTTTCTTCTTGTTTCCCCTCCTTCCTTCTCGTTTTCCTTCCTTCCTTCCTTCCTTCCTTCCTTCCTTCCTTCCTTCCTTCCTTCCTTCCTTCCCTTCCTTCCTTTCTCGTTTTCCTTCCTTCCTTCTCTTTTCCCTTTCTTCTTGTTTCCCCTCCTTCCTTCTCCTTGTTTTCCTTCCTTCCTTCCTTCCTTCCTTTCCTCTTGTTTCCCCTCCTTCCTTCTCCTTGTTTTCCTTCCTTCCTTCCTTCCTTTCCCTTCTTCCTTCCCCTTGTTTTCCTTCCTTCCTTCTCTTTTCCCTTTCTTCGTTTCCCCTCCTTCCTTCTCCTTGTTTTCCTTCCTTCTTCCTTCCTTCCTTCCTTCTCCTTGTTTTTTCCTTCCTTCCTTCCTTCCTTCCTTCCTTCCTTCCTTCCTTCCTTCCTTCCTTCCTTCTCGTTTTCCTTCCTTCCTTCTCTTTTCCCTTTCTTCTTGTTTCCCCTCCTTCCTTCTCCTTGTTTTCCTTCCTCCTCCCTCCCTCCCTCCCTGTTTCCTGTCCTTCCTTCCCAATAGCACATAGACTTATATACCGCTTCACAGTGCTTTACAGCCCACTCTAAGCAGTTTACAGAACCAGCCTCTGGCCCCCAACAATCTGGGTCCTCATTTGACCCACCTCAGAAGGATGGAAGGCTGGGTTGACTTTGAGCCGGTCAGGGTCGAACTGGTGGCTGTGGGCAGAGTGAGCCTGAAAATACTACATTCTAGATTCGATCTGCCAAATTGCAGGCAGCTGGCTGCAGCAGAAGTAGCTTGCAGTACCGCACTCTAACCACTGCGCCACAGAGGCTCCCTATCCCTGTATTCTGCCTACTTTGCTCTTAATACTACCGTTCTCTCGTAATACTACTATTCTCCAACAATACGGCCTCCACCAATAGGAAGGCCCAGCGTGATTTCTAGGCATGAGGTGAAATTAAGCCCCAAAATTTAGCCTATTTAATCCATGTAGTTTCGCCATTTCTCACATCGCTCGTTAGAACGACACGAGGTGAAGAGAAATGGGTGGGGAAAGGCAGGGGGATGGGGAGAAAACTTGCCTTTAGGAGGGCCCTGCAGGTCGCTCTAGGCTAGAATACCCCGATAGTCGATAGAAGCTCCTGAAGGCAGAGTGCCCAGCTGCTTTCCGGGCGGCGTGGCTGCCCGTGTCCCCCGCCTTTAGGCAGTCTCTTTTGGACGATGGAAGCTCCCTCAAGTGCAGTCACCAGCCACTTCGATCGGCCGGTAGAAGCGGCCTCGGGCGAGCGCACACACACTCCCCTCCGCGAGGCTGTTTTTATCGGCCGATCGAAATGGCTGGTGACTGCCCTTGGGAGCTTCCATCGCCCAAAAGACATTGCCTAATGGCGAGGGGACACGGGCAGCCACGCCGCCCGAAGCGGCTGGGCACTCTGCCTTCAGGAGCTTTCTGGCCGGCCGATAGAAACGGCTCGCAGCGAGGGAGTGTGCATGGGCGCTCACCCCGAGGCTGTTTCTATCGGCCGATCGAAATGGCTGGTGACTGCCCTTGGGGAGCTTCCATCGCCCGAAAGACATTGCCTAATGGCGAGGGGACACGGGCAGCCACGCCCGCCCCGAAGCGGCTGGGCACTCTGCCTTCGGGAGCTTTCGTCGGCCGATAGAAGCGGCCTCGCGGCGAGGGGAGTGTGTGTGTGCACGCCACCCCGAGGCCCCTTCTACGGCCGATCGAAGTGGCTGGTGACTGCCCTTGGGGAACTTCCATTGCCCAAAAGACACTGCCTAATGGCGAGGGGACACGGGCAGCCCGCCTTGCCCCGAAGCACACACACACTCCCTCGCCGCAAGGCCGCTTCTATCGGCAGACGAAAGCTCCCTTGAAGGCAGAGTCCCCAGCCACTTCAGGGCAAGGCGTGGCTGCCCATGTCCACTCGCCTTTAGGGCAGTCTCTTTCGGGTGATGGAAGCTCCCCAAGTGCAGTCACCAACACTCTGATCGGCCGGCACTCTGATCGCGGCGAGGGGAGTGTGTGTGCGCGCTCGCCCGAGGCCGCTTCTACCGGCCGATCAAAGTGGCTGGTAACTGCACTTGGGGAGCTTCCATCGCCCGAAAGAGACTGCCTACAAGGCGAGTGGACACGGGCAGCCACGCCACGCCCTGAAGCGGCTGGGGACTCTGCCTTCGGGAGCTTTCATTGGCCGATAGAAGCAGCCTCGCAGCGAGGTACATGCGTATGGGCCGCTCTAGGTTGGGGAGGAAATTAAGTCACCCCCGAAAAGACGGCCTAGCCGTTTTTTCCATTGGTCAAAAAAAATAAAATAAGGCCCGGCCTTATTTTGTGAGAAACATGGTACCTATCACCGATCCCCTCTACTCCCCATATCCACCCCGTGACATAAAATGAGGCGTTCCCACCTCAGTAGAAACCGGCCAACCCCACAAAATGTCAATTGGGAATCGGAGTCATCTGCAAGCACTTCCTCTGGGGATTCCCATTCAGCTTCTGACTCCTAGCCAGCATTGTGAGGTAACGTCACAGGGGTTTCCACAGGGCAGCCCCCGACTCCCTGCCGGACGACACCAACTCTCTGCGAACGCCCCTCATGGATCCAAAGTTAGTGTCTTTGTTGCCGGCGGGCGCAGTTGCATATGGAGCCCGACAGGGGGAAAGCCAGATTCACTTAACGACCTTGTGACTCACTTAACAACTTAGCAGGGGCTCGCTGAACTCACTGGGGCAAGAAAATGGGGCAAAGCTCACTTAACAAATGTCTCACCGAACAACAGAAATGTTGGTGCTCCTTGAGGTCGTAAGTCGAGGACCACCTGTATTTACAACGTTCGTGGCATCCCAGGGTCACCGGACTGGACTAGAAGCCCTCCAAGGTGGATTGGCACTGGAGACCTTCCCAGCCAACTTCCGACAAGCAAAGTCGGCGCGGGAAGCCTGATTCGCCTAACGACCGCATGAATTCACTTAACAACCATAGCGATTCGCCCAATGACCATGTCTGATCCGCCGACAGCATGTGGAGACGGCAGCAGAGTCGGGCAATGGGAAGGAACATGAGCCAGTCCGGGAGTCTGGGGAGGGCTCGGACGAGGGTCCTGCGTCAGATACAGAGATGGGGCCACGGCCATCTGGGAGTTATGTGCTGACTCTGGAGCCTCCAGAATCTGACAGCAGCGAGGCAGAGGAACAGAGGGAGCCTGTTCCCAGTGCGTGCATGCACAGAGCTGCCGGAAGGCAAGAACAGTTAAGACAAAAGAGGCAACTTGGGAGTAAGGCTTGGAGGTGATTGGCCCCTCCCATAAGCCATAGAGGAGGAGCAAAGGGACAGGAGCCCTTTGCAGGAAGCAACTTTGTTCCTTCTGGTGGGTTTAAAGTCTGAAACGCCGTTTGGCCTTGTACAGCTAATTGGCCATTTAGTCATTGGCAGCATTTCAAGGGAGATAAAGGTGGGTGCTTATCAGCTGTCAGCGTTCTAGAGAACCTCCATTCCAATCAGTAACGTGATAATCTCAAAAGTACCTTTATTAGAACAGCACCTGGCACGTCTGTGAAATTTCGAAACTAAAAATTTCCCCGACTTCCCACAATGTCCCAAACTACAAACCATCCCCTTTTCCCTCATTGTCACATCCCATGAACCAATCCCAAAGTAAGTTCCTGCGCCACACTCTTTGTCCTTGAACTAACACAAAGAATTCTATTTTGTCTACTTAGAGCTACTCAATCAAAACCACACACCCTTCCCACTTTCTCAAGCTATGTGGCAGCGATGAATAAAGGATTCCAAAGCTGACATCGGCCTTATCCCGAAGGACTTTGGCCGACTTCCGCTGGACTGTCAACAAACCTGTTCGGGACTCATTACGGGCTGGGAATGACGATATAATTCCCAGCCGTTGAAAGAAAGCAAAAGGGACTAACGTGTGTTAGTTAGTGTCTCAGGAAGCCTGGGTCAGAACAGACCAGGCCCTGAAAAAAATTGGTAAAATATTAGCAACCGCCTCAGTTAGCGGAGAGAAATCCCAATCCCGAATGTGACTGTAACGTTGAGGGCTATCATTATACACCTTATGCCAGGGGTCCCCAACCACCGGTCCGCGGACCGGCACCGGTCCGTGGAACAAGTCCTACCGGGCGCTGGTTTGTTGGCGCCGCCATCTTTTTGATGAAAGTGCTTCCGGTGAGCTTTTCGGGTAGAAAGCTCACCGGAAGCACTTTTTCATCAAAAAGATGGCGGCGTTAGCGCTTCCGTGAGCTTTTCCGGTAGAAAGCTCACCGGAAGCACTTTTCATCAAAAAGATGGCGGCGCCAGCGCTTCCGGTGAGCTTTTCCGGGTAGAAAGCTCACCGGAAGAAGCACTTTTTCATCAAAAAGATGGCGGCGCCAGCGCTTCCGGTGAGCTTTTCCGGTAGAAAGCTCACCGGAAGCACTTTTCATCAAAAAGATGGCGGCGCCAGCGCTTCCGTGAGCTTTTCCGGTAGAAAGCTCACCGGAAGCACTTTTCATCAAAAAGATGGCGGCGCCTAGCGCTCCGTGAGCTTTTCCGGGTAGAAAGCTCACCGGAAGCACTTTTCATCAAAAAGATGGCGGCGCCAGCGCTTCCGGTGAGCTTTTCCGGTAGAAAGCTCACCGGAAGCACTTTTCATCAAAAAGATGGCGGCGCCAGCGCTTCCGGTGAGCTTTTCCGGGTAGAAAGCTCACCGAAGCACTTTTTCATCAAAAAGATGGCGGCGCCAGCGCTTCCGTGAGCTTTTCCGGTAGAAAGCTCACCGGAAGCACTTTTTCATCAAAAAGATGGCGGTGCCAGCGCTCTGGTGAGCTTTTCCGGTAGAAAGCTCACCGGAAGCACTTTTCATCAAAAGATGGCGGCGCCCAGCTAATGCGGTACCGGGCCGCGCCATAAAAAAGGTTGGGGATCACTGCCTTATGCAGCGGAGGTAGCACAAAGGCAGCACAAGACTTGGGTTGTCCCCCAGCGGTGCTTCCCTCCCCCAGACAAAAAAAAAGGGGGAGGGGAAACAAGGAGAAACGTTACTTTTCTTTGAAGATCTCCTTCTCGTGATCCGTCCAGACGTTCATGAACTGCCGGTCCTTGTAGACCTTCATGGGATCCTCCATCAGCCCGTTCATGTTGATGAACTTCACCCGTCTCTGCTCGGCATCGAACATCATGGGGGGAATGACGGACAGCTGGCGCATTTGCTTCTCGTTGTTCTAGAAGCGGGATGGGGGGAGGGGGAGGAAGAAGAGAAGGGGAAGGGAGAGACACGGGGAACCCTGAGTGCATCGTTTCTGCCTCTGCTGAGTGGGCCCACATCAGGCCTGGCAGATCTCCCGGTTAGAGAAAAGAGAGAAAGAGAATCACGGAGTGGGAAGGGACCTCCGAGGTCATCTAGTCCAATCCCCTGCACAAGCAGGAGACCAGACCTACACCATTTCAGACCAATAGGTTGTCCAGTCTCTTCTTTTAAAAAACATCCAGCGAGGAAGCACTCACAACTTCTGGAGATTAACCTTTCCATTGGGTGATTGTTCTCATTGTTGAGAAAGAGAGAAAGAGAGAAAGAGAGAGAGAGAGAGAGAGAGAGAGAGAGAGAGAGAGAGAGAGAAAGAAAGAAAGAAAGAAAGAAAGAAAGAAAGAAAGAAAGAAAGAAAGAAAGAAAGAAAGAAAGAAAGAAAGAAAGAAAGGGGAGGGAGGGAGGGGGGAGACGGGGGAGATGAGAGGCAGAGGAGAGGAGAGGAGAGGAAGGGAGAAGAAAAAGAAGGAGGGAGGGAGGAAGAAAGGAGAAAAAGAGGGAGGAAGGAAGGAAGGAAATAAGAGGAGGGAGGAAGGAAAGAAAGAGAAAAAGAGGAGGCAGGAAGGGAGGGAGGAGAAAAAGAGGGAGGGAGGGAAGGAGGGAGGGAGGAAGAAAGGAGAAAAAGAGGGAGGGAGGGAAGAAAAAGGAGAAAAGAGAGGGAGGGAAGGAGGAAGAAAGGAGAAAAAGAGGGAGGGGGAAGGTAGAAGGAAGAAAGGGAGGGAGGGGGAAAAAGGGGAGGGAGGAAGGAAGGAAAGAAAAAGAGGAGGGAGGAAGGAAAGAAAAGAAAAAGAGGAGGGAGGAAGGAGGAAGATGGAAGGAAGGAAGGAAGATAGAAGGGAAGGAAGGAAGGAAAAAAGGGAGGGAGGGAGGAAGAAAGGAGAAAAAGAGGGAGGGAGGGAAGAAGAAAGGAGAAAAAGAGGGAGGAAAGGAGGGAAGGAGGAAGAAAGGGGGAAAAGAGGGAGGGAGGGAGGTGGAAGGAAGGAAAGGAGAAAAGAGGGAGGGAGGAAGGAAGGAAAAAAAGAGGAGGGAGGAAGGAAAGAGAAAAAGAGGAGGAAGGAAAGAAAGAGAAAAAGAGTAGGCAGGAAGGGAGGAAGGAGAAAAAGAGGGAGGGAGGGAAGGAGGGAAGGAGGAAGAAAGGAAAAAGAGGGAGGGAGGAAGAAAGAAAGGAGAAAAAGAGGGAGGGAAGGAGGAAGAAAGGGGAAAAGAGGGAGGGAGGGAGGTGGAAGGAAGGAAAGGAGAAAAAGAGGTAGGGAGGAAGGAAGGAAAAAAGAGGAGGGAGGAAGGAAAGAGAAAAAGAGGAGGGAGGAAGGAAAGAAAGAGAAAAAGAGTAGGCAGGAAGGGAGGAAGGAGAAAAAGAGGGAGGGAGGGAAGGAGGAAGAAAGGAAAAAAAGAGGGAGGGAGGGAGGAAGAAAGGAGAAAAAGGGAGGGAGGAAGGTAGAAGGAAGGAAGGAAAGAAGGAGAAAAGAGGGAGGGAGGGAGGGAGGAAGGAAAAAGAGGAGGGAGGAAGGAAAGAAAGAGAAAAAGAGGAGGCAGGAAGGGAGGAAGGAGAAAAAGAGGGAGGGAGGGAGGGAGGAAGGAGGGAGGAAGGAAGGAAGGAAGGAAGGAAGAGGAGGGAAGAAGGAAGGAAGGAGAAAAAGGAGAGAGGGAGGGAGGAAGGACAATCATTATCTCCCCCAATAGCGTGTGATTCACTTAACAACTCTAGTGATTCGAATAACTGCCCCCCCAAAAAAAACCTTGTAAAACTAGCTATGACTCACTTAACCACCCCAGCTGGCTTCACAATGGAAATTCTGATCCCAAAGGACTCCCCCATACCAAACCCTTGGTTTTTATTTATTTCATTTTTCCAGCTCTAGCAATGACCCAACTGCTTAAAAAAAACAAAAAAACCCAGCAACAACCTTCCAGAGAGAGATCTGGGGCACAGCGTCTCCCCCTTCGCCCTTCCCCAAACCTTCCGGGGAAAGCGGCCGCTCTCACCTCCTGTTCCGACAGCCCGTCAATGATCTCGGAGATTTCGTGTTCACTCCGAGCGATGGTGGCCGAAAGGCCGGTCCCTCTTTGGCCAACCCTGCAGAGGTGGCACAAGGGTTAAGAAGGTTAAGAAGAAACTTTGGATTAAAGGCTGTTGGGGTTTGTATTGATGTGTAAGTCCTCGATGTCAGGGTTCCGACGGATGCTCTAATTAATTCATGAGCCCAGTTTCAAAAGAAATCCAATTATTTATGAGGAACAACATGTCGGCACTTTCCCTAGTGCAGTCGGCTCTGTCATGCCCCTGTTGGAATCTGATTCTGAGGGGGAGGCCGAGCAGGAAGTGCGAGCGTGGCTCCGGTGGCTGTGGAGGAAACTGGGGAAGGGCACAGTTGGCTGGACATTCAGAGGAAGACCCAGGCCCATCTCCTCTTCATCCTAGGGCATGCAGGGAGGAACGGAGAAGGGAGCAACCCGGGTTACGGGGGAGAAAAGGGCCCTGATTCCCTTCATTAGCCGCAGCTGGGAAAACAGGATAAAAGGGGGGTTTGCACACAGCACCTTGCTGGAAGCAAAGCGTGCATTATCTTTGTTTGTCAAGTCTTATCTGGGTTCTGGCGTCCTCCCAACTGTGTGTGTTTCGTTATCTTTTGAAATCTGCAATTCCTCATCCTGCCCTGTCTCATTAATTGCTGCAGGGTGGTTTGTGTTGGTTTTTTATTTATAATTTATATGTACTTTGGGTTCAGACTGAGTTTCTTCCCTTTGAAGACTGTTCTTCCGAGAGTTTTTTCTCTCTCCAGCGGATGATAATTGGACATTGGGGGCCCAGTTGGAGGAATTAAAGGGACTTTACCTACTTTTGTGACTTTGTTGCTTTTGTGCCACGTCCCGGGTCATCACAGGCTCTGTCCTACGTAATTTACTGCCCACCTATGACCCTGTTTCCCCCCCTCCTCCCAGGGTGTGTCATAAATCACATTCTCCAACCAGAGGTGTGTCATAAATCACATTCTCCAACGGAGGTGTGTCATAAATCACATTCTCCAACGGAGGTGTGTCATAAATCACATTCTCCAACGGAGGTGTGTCATAAATCACATTCTCCAACGGAGGAGTGTCATAAATCACATTCTCCAACGGAGGAGTGTCATAAATCACATTCTCCAACAGAGCAGTTTCCCGGGCTGTAGAAAACATGAGCCTCCAGCTTGCTCTAATAACCTTGGATACAATCTGGAGAAAAGTATGCGTGGAATGTGCTTCTGATCATAGCAACCGAGCTTCTCGATCAGTTGTCCCCCCACTCCTGCCTATGGCAACTCGAGAGCAGGCCAGGAATGTTTTACGAGTTGACACTTGACTTACAACCTGTGATGATCCGGGAAGCAGCACACACGTAACAAAGTCCAAAACGTAAAGAAATATCCTTGAATGCCTCCAACTTGGCCCCAATGTTCAATTATTCTCAGTTGGAGATTAAACTCTTTCCAAAATAGTCTCCAAAAGAAAGAAATACAGTGCAAACTCAAAGAACAGATAACGGAGAAATAAAAAAAAAACCAAAACAAATCGCACTGAAGGAATTTCCACGACAGACCAGGATAATTAATTACAAACTTCAAGAAGATAACAAGGCACAGTCCGTTGTAAGAATGCCAACCAAGATCAACCTCAGCCAGAAATAAAACACGCTTTGCTTCTAGCAACACTGTGTTTTAAACGCCCCTCCTATATACTATTCCCCCCCAGCTGCAGCCAATGAGGGGGATCATGGCCGCTTCCTCTCCCATTAGCCATATTGCTCCCTTCTCCGTTCTTCCCTGCGTGCCCTAGGATGAAGAGGGGATGGGCCTGAGTCTTCCTCTGGCTGCTGAGCCGGCCTCTGCCCTTCCCCAGCCTCCTCCACAACCTCCAGAGCCCCACTTCCACTCCCTGTCGGCTGTTCCTCCTCTCCCTCAGAGTCAGACTCCAACAGGGGCATGACACAACCGTTCGTTTAGTGACCGTTCAAAGTGATGATGGCACTGAAAAAAAGGGACTTAGGACCATTTCCCACACTTACGACAGTTGCAGCATCGCCGTGGCCAGGTGGTCAAAATTTGGATGCTTGGCAACTGGCATGTACTTATGACGGTTGTATCATCCCAAGGTCACGTGACCAACTTTTGTGACCTTCTCACAAGGCAAGTCAATGGGGAAGCCAGACTCACTTAATGACTGTGACTAAGATAACAAATGCGGTGATTCATTTAACAACCGCAGCAAGAACAGTCGTAAAAGAAGGCAAAATTCACTTAACAAATTTCTCACTTAGCAACATAAATTTCAGGCTCAATTGTGGTCGTTAAGTCGAGGACTTTCTGTATTCTCATTGGGCTTGTGTTATTATTCTGTTTCTGTTCCTACGTCTGTTCACTCTATCATTGTAAACCGCCTAGAGTAGCCTCTTAGTGAGACAGCAAATAAATTAAATTAAATTAAAAATTAAATTAAATTAAAAATTAAATTAAATTAAATATTAAATTAAATATTAAATTAAATTAAATTAAATTATTAAATTAAATTAAATTAAATTTAAATAAATAGTTTAATATTAAATTAAATAAATCTTTACTTAATAAAGATTTAACAAATACATCTTTAATAAAGATTAAACATCTTTAGATAAATTCTAAAGATTAAAGAAATTAGAGAAATAAGTAAACCATTTATTCCATTTTAATTTAAATCAACCTTTCATGAATAAAAATTGAATACGTAAATGTTTATTTAACAAAGATTAAAGGCCTTTAGTTTAAAGATTAAAGAGCTAAGGATTAAATATTAATTGAGCGAAAGGAAAAAAAAAACATTTATTTAATTTTAAACTGAATATTTTTTATTTAATTTTAAGGGATGAATCGGGCCGAGAGCCATCCTAGTCCTAACTTCTGCATTTGGAGATCGGGAGCCACGGCAGAAAAAGGCCCGAAGCCCTTGGCCAGAGGGGACCCCCCCAATGTACCCCTCCTGCCTGAGCATGGGATGGGATGGGCGCAGGTGTTCGGGGAGAGGCGCCCCACCCAACCGAGGTCCCAACCGGGGCCCTCTTTGGCCCTGCCTCACCTTTGGAATCTCTCCTGCTGTTCCCGCTGCTTCCGGATCTCCGGGAACTGCTTCTCGTAATACTCCCGGGTTTTGCTTTCCTTGGCCTTCCGCCGGGGGTTGTTTTCAATCCGGTCCACCTTCTTCTCCCAGGCCTCCATCAGTTGGTCGTAGCGCTGGCAGATCTTCTGCTCCTAGGGGTGGCCCAGAGACCAAAGAGGGAGAGAGTCAGGGAGACTGAGAAACAGAGAGAGACCGGGGGAGAGGGAGGGAGGGATTGGGAGAGGGAGGGAAAGAGGGAGAGGGAGGGAGAAAGAGAGAAAGATGGAGGGAGAAAGGTGAGGGAGAGGAAGAGAGAGAGGGAAGGAGTGAGGGAGTGGGAAATGGGAGGGATGGGAGGAGGGAGGGTGAAGGAGAGAGAGGGAGAGTAGAAGGGGAGAAAGAGGAGGAAGGGAAAGAGGGAGGGGAGGAGGAAAGAGAGAAAGATGGAGGGAGAAAGGGAGGGAGAGGAAGAAAGAGGGGAAGGAGTGAGGGAGTGGGAAATGGACTGGGAAAAACAGAGGGAGGGACTGGGAGGGAGGAAGAGAGGGAGGGAGAGGGGGGAAAGAGAGAGAGGGAAGTGGGAGGGAGAGAGGGAGTGGGAGGGAGAGAAGGAGAAAGAGAGAGAAAGAGGGAGGGAGAAAGGGAGAAGGAGGGAGGGAGATAGGAGGAGTGGGAGAGGGAGGGAGGGAGGGAAGAAGGAAAGGAAGGAAAGGAAGGAAAGGAAGGAAGGAAGGAAGGAAGGAAGGAAGGAAGGAAGGAAGGAAGGAAGGAAGGAAGGAAGGAAGGAAGGAAGGAAGGAAGGAAAACGACACAACACAACCATACCCTTTGTTTTCTGGCATGATTCCGTCTCTTGAAAAACAAAATCAGCTTCTTTCTCATCACTTGGTTCCTAAAAAGAGAGAGAAAGATGGGGGAGACACACACACTAGAGCTGAGAGACAAGCTTCTGGGACGTAATTTCACACCCAAATTTTCCTCCTTCGCTCACAAAGGGGGACAGCATTTTGGTACATGTCCCCCTTTGTGGGAGGACTAGGGGGATGGAAAAAAAAATACAGGTTGTGTTGATAAAAGTATTCAGGAAGTCTGTGGGTGCGTGGAAGAAGTCACACCCAGTTCAACTCCTCCCTGCTCCCCCAAAAAACCTTACTAATAATTCCTCCATGGTTCTTTGGCATCCACCTTACGGAGAAATACACTGCTCAAAAAAAATAAAGGGAACACTTAAACAACACAATGTAACTCCAGGTCAATCACACTTCTGTCAAATCAAACTGTCCACTTAGGTAGCAACACTGATTGACAAATCAATTTCACATGCTGTTGTGCAAATGGAATAGACAACAGGTGGAAAGCATAGGCAGGTAGCAAGACATCCCCAATAAAGGAGTGGTTCTGCAGGTGGTGACCACAGACCACTTTTCAGTTCCTATGCTTTCTGGCTGATGGTTTGGTCACTTTTGAATGCTGGCGGGGCTTTCACTCTAGTGGTAGCATGAGACGGAGTCTACAACCCACACAAGTGGCTCAGGTAGTGCAGCTCATCCAGGATGGCACATCAATGCGAGCTGTGGCAAGAAAGTTTGCTGTGTCTGTCAGCGTAGTGTCCAGAGCATGGAGGCGCTACCAGGAGACAGGCCAGTACATCAGGAAATGTGGAGGAGGCCGTAGGAGGGCAACAACCCAGCATCAGGACCGCTACCTCCGCCTTTGTGCAAGGAGGGACAGGAGGAGCCCTGCCAGAGCCCTGCAAAATGACCTCCAGCGGGCCACAAATGTGCATGTTGCTGCTCAAACGGTCAGAAACAGATTCCATGAGGGTGGTATGAGGGCCTGACGTCCACAGGTGGGGTTGTGCTTACATCCCAACACCTGCAGGACATTTGGCATTTGCCAGAGAACACCAAGATTGGCAAATCGCCACTGGCGCCCTGTGCTCTTCACAGATGAAAGCAGGTTCACACTGAGCACATGTGACAGACGTGACAGGGTCTGGAGACGCCATGGAGAATGTTCTGCTGCCTGCAGCATCCTCCAGCACGACCGGTTTGGCAGTGGGTCAGTAATGGTGTGGGGTGGCATTTCTTTAGGGGGCCGCACAGCCCTCCATGTGCTTGCCAGAGGTAGCCTGACTGCCATTAGGTACCGAGATGAGATCCTCAGACCCCTTGTGAGAGACCATATGCTGGTGCGGTTGGCCCTGGGTTCCTCCTAATGCACAACAATGCTAGACCTCATGTGGCTGGAGTGTGTCAGCAGTTCCTGCAAGACGAAGGCATTGATGCTATGGACTGGCCCGCCGTCCCCAGACCTGAATCCAATTGAGCACATCTGGGACATCACGTCTGGCTCCATCCACCAATGCCACGTTGCACCACAGACTGTCCAGTTGGGGGATGCTTTAGTCCAGGTGTGGGAGGAGATCCCTCAGGAGACCATCTGCCACCTCATCAGGAGCATGCCCAGGCGTTGTAGGGAGGTCATACAGGCACGTGGAGGCCACACACACACTACTGAGCCTCATTTTGACTTGTTTTAAGGACATGACATCAAAGTTGGATCAGCCTGTAGTGTTTTTTTCCACTTTAATTTTGAGTGTAGATCCAAATCCAGACCTCCATGGGTTGCTAAATTTGATTTCCATTGATAATTTTTGTGTGATTTTGTTGTCAGCACATTCAACTATGTAATGAACAAAGTATTTAATAAGAATATTTCATTCATTCAGATGTAGGATGTCTTATTTTTGTGTTCCCTTTATTTTTTGAGCAGTTTAGTTCGTACCCCTGAAAAGGCTATTTATTCCTCAACTTACAACCATTCGTTCCAAGTTACAATGGCACTGGAAAAAAACAAGCCATTCACAATTGTTCCTTGCACTTACGACCGTCGTAGTATTCCCCTTGGTCAGGCAATCAAAATCCGGGCACTTTCAATGGTGTGTGTTTACGACAATGGCAGCATCCTGGGGGTCATGGCCTCGCTTAACAACAGAAATAGTTGCAGTTGTAAGTTGAGGACCACTGGTAATAACGATGGGCAGTCCTTTGACTTACAACCGCAACAGAGGGCAAAATTTCTTGTCATGAAGCAAGACGTTTGTGAGGCGAGTTTTGAGCCCATTTCACGACCTTCCTTGCCACCGTTGTTAAGCGAATCATTGCAGCTGATAAAAGTTAGTCTTCCAGTTTGAGTTCCTTCGCCGACAGACCAAAACCGCGATTGTGCACTGTTTCGATCCGTGCTCGCCGCCGGAGCACCCCGAGCCGGCTGGTTTCAGGGCTAAGCCACCCCGTAGAAGTGGTGAAGAGGGGGGAGACTGCCAGCAGGGTTGAGGAGAGCCACATCTCTCCTCCTCAGTTGGCCATTATTCCCTTTCCCGAAGGCGGCTGCAGCGGTGGTCAGAAATGGCCACCACAAAGAAGAACTCGACCGGAAAAGAATGTGCAGGAGGAAGATAAGAAGAGAAAGTTTTGCTTGACCGGGTTAAACTGCAAAAGCAACAACGTAAGGTACCCTGGAATTTAAACTATAAAAAAAATAACTTTAGGGTATATATTGAAGCCTAAATAAGAGTTAAATGGATAAAATTAAAAGATATAAACGTGTCATACTCCAATTAGTAACTACAGGGGAAAATTTGTTTAATGAGAAAAGATGTAGAAAATGTAAAACAGTAATAAGATATGGAATACAACACAAAAATGAGCATGAAATTGAGTTTGTGTCTGTATGAAGAAGTGATAACCCGGGAACATGCTATTTTCAAAAAAAGATGTTTTATTT
Organism: Notechis scutatus; assembly: GCF_049901735.1. Lineage (NCBI taxonomy): Eukaryota > Metazoa > Chordata > Lepidosauria > Squamata > Elapidae > Notechis > Notechis scutatus. Next base: position 4,729,432 of record NC_142009.1, read on the forward strand.
GTATTATGGGTTTTTTTTGTGAAAACCCAAATAAAATTTTCAAAAAAAAAAAAAGTTAGTCATCCGGTTGTTAAGTGAATCTGGCCTCCCCCGTGGATTTTGCTGGTCCGAAGGTCACAAAAGGGGACCATCTGACACACACCCCAGGACACTGCGACCGTCGTAAATATGAGCCAGCTGCCAATTTAAGGTCGTAGGTGTGAAAAACGATCAAAAGTCCCTTTTTTCGGTGCCATTTTAACTTTTAAAAGTCACTAAACGAACTGACGTAAGAATAAGCATAAAATAAATTCCGTTTTTTAAAAAAATAAGCAACTCCCTACCCCGCCTGCAAAAATCTAAAGGAAATCATATCCATATTTGCTTACGTTTTGATGTTTTCGTGGTACACTTTTGTGTCAGAAGGCTGGTTGTAAAGAGGCTGTGGGAAAAGAAGACGGAAACTTAGCTGCGTTTATGTCGGATGTAAGTTGAATCCGGGCACAACTCTCTCGGCTTATGGACTAAGTAGTTAGGTGTCTGTCAGTGAATGGGTGGGTTTTCTTCCTGGTAGTTAAACAGAGAGCAAACTGCCCTTCCCTCCTAACACTGATGATGTTACCTACTTGGGTAATGAAATGTTGGCAAGAAAACAACCAAGCTCAGAGAGTACCGAAAACCCCACCTTCCTCCTCCTCCTTTACTCCGCAAACTACTCCCTCCTAGCACTAATGACGTTACCTAGTTGGGTCATGAAATATCTGCAAGAAAACCACACAGCTCAGAGAGAGCCAAGGCTAACACCTTCCCTCCCTTTCCTTCCTTCCTTCCTTCCTTCCTTCCTTCCTTCCTTCCTTCCTTCCTTCCTTCCTTCCTTCCTTCCTTCCCTCCTCCTCTCTTACAAATTCCACTTCCTCTAGCATTGATGATGTTCCCTAGTTGGGCATGGATCTGCAAGAAACCACCCAGCTCAGAGAGCCAATTCACCTTCCCTCCTTTCCTTCCTTCCTTCCTCTTCCTTCCTTCCTTCCTCCCCCTCTCTTACAAATTCCTTCCTTTAGCATTGATGACGTTCCTAGTTTCATGAAAATCTGCAAGAAAACCACACAGCTCAGAGAGGCCAGGTAACACCTTCCTCCCTTTCCTTCCTTCCTTCCTTCCTTCCTTCCTTCCTTCCTTCCTTCCTTCCTTCCTTCCTTCCTTCCTTCCTTCCTTCCTTCCTTCCTTCCTTCCTCCTCCTCCTCTTACAAATTCCACTTCCTTCTAGCATTGATGATGTTCCCTAGTTGGGTCATGAAGTATCTGCAAGGAAACCACCCAGCTCAGAGTGTCAAGGATTCCTTCATTGCCTCCTTCCTTCTCCTCTTTCTCCTTCTCCTCCTCCCTTCTAGCACTGATGACGTTCCCTAGTTGGGTCATGAAACGTCTGCAGAAAAACCATCCAGCTCAGTGAGCACCAAGGACCTCACAGTCCTCCTCCTCCTCCCTTCTAGTACTGATGATGTTGCTCAGTTGGGCCATTAAATGTCTAGCAAACAAACCTCCAAGCTCAGAGCACCTCATTTCAATCCCGAGCTTAAAAAAAAAAAATCTTTTATTGAAACTTTTTTTTGAAACAGGCTATAGGGGTCCAGGCCAGAAACTCCGAAACTTCACCTTTCTGTTCATTTACCAAGATTGGAAGGATAAAAAAAAAAATGAAGTAAAAAACTAGAAAGTAAAAATCAAAGAGATTGAAAGCACCAGATTTCCAAAGCACAAAGTTCTTGGCTGAGAAACAATTTGGAAGTAACCAGGGCAAATGACAATGTTGTTAAGCAAGCAAACCAGGACTGCCGTTTCCAACCCGAGCAAAGGTGGTTAGGCCAGAGATCTTTGCTTCTCTTCCTGCTTTCGAAGAAAGTCCCTTCCTTAGAGGGGGATGAAAGCCAACAAGGGGGGGAGAGGAGGAGGAGGAGGAGGAGAAGAATAAAGAAGAGGAGGAGGAGAAGTAAGAAAAGAAGGAGTGGGGAGGAGGAGGAGGAGGAGAAAGAGCAGGAGGAGAAGAAGAAGAAAGAGGAGGAAGGGGAGGACAAGGGGAGTTGGGGGAGGAGGAGGAGGAGGAAGGAGGAGGGGAGGAGGAGGAGGAGGAGAAAAAGAGAAGAAGGTGTAGGATGAGGAGGAGAAAGAGAAGGAGAAAGAGGAGGAAGGGGAGGGGGAGGGGGAGAGGAGAGAGAGGAGGAGGAGGAGGAGGAGGAGGAGGAAGAGGAGAAGAAAGAGAAGAAGAAGGGAAGAGGTGAAGGAGGAGAAAGAGGATGAGGAGAAAGAGAAAGAGGAGGAGGGGAGGGGAGGGAGAAGAGGAGGAGGAGAAGGAGAAAGAAGAGAAGGAGGAAGGGGAGGAAGGGAAGGAGGAGGAGGAAGAGGAGGAGGGAGAGGAGGAGGGAAGAGGAGGAGGAGGGAGGGGAGGAGAAGAGGAGGAGGAGGGAGAGGAGGAGAAGAGAGAGGAGGGAGAGGAGGAGGAGAAGAGCAGGAGGAGAAGAAGAGGAGGAGGAGGAGGGAGAGGAGGAGGAGGAAGAGGAAGAGGAGAAGAGCAGAAGAACAGAAGGAGAAGAGGAGAGGAGGAGGGAGAGGAGGAGAAGAGGAGGAGGAAGAGGAGGAAGAGAAGAAGAGGGAGAGGAGGAGGAGAAGAGAGGAGGAGAAGAGGAGGAGGAGGGAGAGGAGGAGGAGAAGAGCAGGAGAAGAACAGAAGGAGAAAAGGAGGAGGAGGGAGAGGAGAAGAGGAGGAGGAAGAGGAGGAAGAGAAGAAGAGGGAGAGGAGGAGGAGGAGAGGAGGAGGAGAGGAGGAAGAGGAGGGAGAGGAGGAGGAGGAAGAGAAGAAGAGGGAGAGGAGGGAGGAGGAGAGAGAGGAGAGGGAGGAGGAGGAGAGGAGGAAGAGGAGGAGGAAGAGGAGGAGGAGGAGAAGAGGGAGAGGAGAAGAGCAGAAGAACAGAAGGAGAAGAGGAGGAGGAGGGAGAGGAGGAGAAGAGGAGGAGGAAGAGGAGGAGAGAAGAAGAGGGGAGGAGGAGGAGAAGAGGAGGAGGAGAAGAGGAGGAGGAGGAGAAGAAGAGGAGGAGGAGGGAGAGGAGGAGGAGAAGAGCAGGTGAGAACAGAAGGAGAAGAGGAGGAGGAGGGAGAGGAGAAGAGGAGGAGGAAGAGGAGGAAGAGAAGAAGAGGGAGAGGAGGAGGAGGAGAGAGGAGGAGAGGAGGAAGAGGAGGAGAGGAGGAGGAGGAAGAGAAGAAGAGGGAGAGGAGAGGAGGAGGAGAGGAGGAGGAGGGAGAGGAGGAGGAGAGGAGGAAGAGGAGGAGGAAGAGGAGGAGGAGGAGAAGAGGAGGGAGATGAGGAGGAGGGAGAGGAGGAGGAGGGAGAGAAAAGCAGGAGGAGGAAGAGGAGGAGAAGAGGAGGAAGAGGAGGAGGAAGAGGAGGAGGAAGAGGAGGAGGAGAAGAGGAGGGAGAGGAGGAGGAGGGAGAGGAGGAGGGAGGAGGGAGAGGAGGAGGAGGAGAGGAGGAGGAGGAGGAACTCACCAGCTCCACCTTGGGGCCCAGCCCTTCGAAAATCTTATGAGCTTCCTCTGCTTTTTTCTGCAATACAGGAAAGGAGAAGTCAATCTTTACCCAGAATTCCACATCAACGTTTGCAACCTCCCAGCAGTTCCATCTCCTTTTCGAGCCTCGTGTTTGGGGAAAAGGTGCTAAGGGGGGAAAAAAGCTCTTTTCAAACACAAGGAAGTGTTTTATGACTGGCAGGGGGTCCTCCCTTTACAACCGCAACTGGAATTTCTGCTACTAAGCAAGATGGATCTCCACTGAGTTGCGCCCGTTTTTCTGCCACTGTCGTTCAGCGAATCGTTGCGATTGTTAAGTGGATCACATCACCGTGAGGATGGGACGACGGTTGTGAATGCGAGGACCAGGCCTAAGTCACCTTTTTTTCCAGTGCTGTTGCGTCTTCGAACAGTCACTAAGTGAAGGGTTGTAAGTCCAGGACTACAAGCAGCTTTGGATTGACAACAGTTCGTTTAGCGACCATTCAGAGGAACAACGGCACTGAAAAATGTTGATTTACGACCATTTTTCACACTTAACAACCTGGTTTCGTGACCAAAATTCAGAAGCTTGGCAACTGATTCGTATTTATGACGGATGCAGCTGCCCCAGAGTCCCATGATCCTCTTTTGACGACCTTCCGACAAGCAAAGTCAAGGGGGGAGCCTGACTCGCTTAACGACAGAAGGGATTCACTTAACAACGATGGCAAGAAAAGGGGCAAAAGTCCTTTGAGGTCTCACTTAGCAACAGAAATTTTGGCTCAGCTACGGTCGCTAAGTCGAGGACTAGCTGTACCTGTGTCCGTTGTGGGGGTGGGGGGGGGGGGGAATGAGGAATCGGAGCCCCTTCCCCTCCTTTTCATCCCCCTGGGAGGGGTTGTCAGTCTCTCTTTTCATCCGCCTCACACTTATCATTCAGCGGAGTCCAGTTTCCACCGTACACAGAAGGGAGGGAGGGGAAGAGAGAGGGAGGGGAAGAGAGGAAGAGGGGAAGAGACCGGGATGCCACGGTTTGTTTGGTGTCCAAATAGCTGCAGGCACTGAACTTGGAGTCCTGCCGTGTCCAGCCAAAGGACTGGAAATTTTTTCAGAAGATCCTGGACAGCCATTTGTCTGAAATGCTATAAGGGTCTCCTGCTTGAGCAGGGGGCTGGACTAGATGACCTCCAGGATTCCTTCCAGCTCTATGCTCTATCCTCCCCTCCCTTATTCTATGTTCTATTCTATTCTATTCTATTCTATTCTATTCTATTCTATTCTATTCTACACTCCGATATTCTATTCTATTCTATTCTATTCTATTCTATTCTATTCTATTCTATTCTATTCTATTCTATTCTACACTCCAATATTCTATTCTATTCTATTCTATTCTATTCTATTCTATTCTATTCTATTCTATTCTATTCTATTCTATTCTATTCTACACTCCAATATACTATTCTATTCTATTCTATTCTACACTCCAATATTCTATTCTATTCTATTCTATTCTATTCTATTCTATTCTATTCTATTCTATTCTGTTCCGTTCCATTCTATATTCTATTCTGTTCTCTATTCTACTGTTCTCTGTTCTCTGTCCTCCTAATTAATTAAGAAGAGCTTGGGCAGCCATTTGTCTGAAATGGTATAGGGTTTCCTGCCTGAGCAGGCAGATTGGACTAGAAGACCTCCAAAGGTCCCTTCCAACTCTGTGAACTGTGAAGTTGCTAAACAAGGAAGGAAGGAAGGAGGGAAGGAGGGAGGGAGGGAGGGAGGGAGGGAGGGAGGGAGGAAGGAAGGAAGGAAGGAAGGAAGGAAGGAAGGAAGGAAGGAAGGAAGGAAGGAAGGAAGGAAGGAACTCCCACTTACGCCCAAGGCGGGACTAGAACTCCCGGTCGCCTGGTGATTGGCCCAAAATCACCCAGCCAGCTTTCACGCCCAAGGCGGGACTAGAACTCCCCGTCTCCTGGTGATTGGCCCAAAATCACCCAGCCAGATGTTCATGCTGATGACGGAACTAGAACTCACCGGCTCCTAATTTCTAGCCTTAGTGCTTTAACCACTAGGCCTAACTGGCTCTTTTTAATGTTTTTTTTTCTTCCCTAACTTTTTGTACGTTACTCCGAATCCACCTACGGTTGGGCGGCCCGTCAATCCCAAATAAATAAATAACAGCAGCAACCAGTTCCGCCATTTTGTCCATGGTTGAGTGCTGGGCGTTGCAAAAGAGGGCGGCGGTTCAGCAACCAAAGAGGAGGAACAGCCCATGTTGTTGTTGTTGTTTTTTTAAAAAAGCCACATCTGGGCTACCCTCCAAAGCTAACCAGGGTCTGCTCAGGCCAGAATTGGAATTGAGACCACCTGGAAGGCTGTTTTCAGCTGCTGGCTCGACCGGGAAGGCGAGAAACATCTCCCAGACTGAGGCAGACTAAGGCGGAAGCAACTTCTGAAGGCTCCCAAGAAAATGAGAAGTTCAACAGAAGGGCGTTATTAGGTTTACTTTGATCATGGTGTAAGGCTGCCAATGTTTCTCCCCCACCACACACACAACCCTCGCCTGCATGCCGGTCAGTCCCTCAGGTTAACTGTTTGCGGAGAAGGGAAACAGAAACAACGGTATTGAACAGAGTAACCGAGTTGTGGAGGGACCTGGGAGGTCTTCTAGTCCAACCCTCTGCTTAGGCAGGGGAGCCTAGACCGTTCTGGGCAAAGGGTTGCCCAATCTCTTCTTAAAAACCTCCGGAGATAGAGAAGGGAGGGAGGGAGGGAGGGAGGGAGGGAGGGAGGGAGGAAGGAAGGAAGGAAGGAAGGAAGGAAGGAAGGAAGGAAGGAAAGGAAAGGAAAGGAAAGGAAAGGAAAGGAAAGGAAAGGAAAGAGGGAGGAAAGGAAAGAGGGAGGAAAGGAAAGGAAAGGAAAGGAAAGGAAAGGAAAGGAAAGGAAAGGAAAGGAAAGGAAAGGAAAGGAAAGGAAAGGAAAGGAAAGGAAAGGAAAGGAAAGGAAAGGAAAGGAAAGGAAAGGAAAGGAAAGGAAAGGAAAGGGGAGGAAAGGAAAGGAAAGGAAAGGAAAGGAAAGGAAAGGAAAGGAAAGGAAAGGAAAGGAAAGGAAAGGAAAGGAAAGAGGGAGGAAAGGAAAGGAAAGGAAAGAAGGAGGAAAGGAAGAAAGGAAAGGAAAGGAAAGGAAAGGAAAGGAAAGGAAAGGAAAGGAAAGGAAAGGAAAGAGGGAGGAAAGGAAAGGAAAGAGGGAGGAGAGGAGAGGAGGAGGAAAGGAGAGGAAAGGAAAGGAAAGGAAAGGAAAGGAAAGGAGGGGAGAGGAGAGGAGAGGAGAGAAGAGGAAAGGAAAGGAAAGGAAAGGAAAGGAAAGGAAAGGAAAGGAAAGGAAAGGAAAGGAGGGGAGGGGAGAGGAGAGGAGAGGAGAGGAGAGGAGAAGAGAGGAGAGGAGAGGAAAGGAAAGGAAAGGAAAGGAAAGGAAAGGAAAGGAAAGGAAAGGAAAGGAAAGGAAAGGAAAGGAAAGGAAAGGAAAGGAAAGAGGGAGGAAAGGAAAGAGGGAGGAAAGGAAAGGAAAGTAGAGGAGAAGAGAGTAGAGGAAAGGAGAGGAAAGGAAAGGAAAGGAAAGGAAGTAGAATAACCAAATTGAGAGGGACCTTAGAGGTCTTCTAGTCCAACCCTCTGCTCAGGCAGTATTGGAGCAGCCACAACTTCTGGAGGGAAGCCGTTCCACCGATTAATTACTCAGTCAGGATAATTAATTGAGCTCCAACTTTATGTTGCTAAGTGAGACATTTGTGAAGTGAGTTTTGCCCCATTTTACGACCTTTCTTGCTGCGGTCGCTAAGCAAATCACTGCCTTTGTTAAATTAGTCACCCGGTTGTTAAGTGAACCTGGATTGCCCCTGGACTGGGCTGGTCAGAAGCTCGCAAAAGTGGATCACATGACCCCCCCATGGACACTGGAACCGCATAAATGTGAGTCGGTTATCAAGGAGCCTCATGTGACCACCAGGATGCTGTAAAGGTCATAAGTGTAAACAAGGGTCCTAAATCACTTTTTTTTTCAGCGCCATTATAACTTCAAACGGTCACTAAACAGACTGTTCTACGTTGAGGACTACTTGTCATGTCCCTCCCAGTCCTTCTTTCCTCTAGAAACCCAAATCCTGCAACCATTCTTCATAAATTTTAGTCTCCAGTCCTTTAATCATGTCAGCTGCTCTTCTCTGCAGTATTAGCTACAGATAGACCTGTAGGAAGGGACCCTGGAGGTCTTCTAGTCCAGCCCCCTGCTCAAATAGGAAACCCTCTTCCATTTCAGACAAGTGACTGTCCAGTCTCTTCTTAAAAACCTCCAGGGATGAAGCACCCACAACTTCTGGTGGCAAGCTGTTCCACTGGTTAATTGTCTTCCCTGTTAGGAAGTTCTTCCTTAATTCCAGGTTGCTCCTCTCCTCCCTCTATTCTGTTCTGTTCTGCTCTATTCTATTCTACATTTCAATATTCTATTCTATTCTATTCCAAATTCTATTCCAAATTCTAATCCAAATTTTACTCCAAATTCTACCCTACCTTGTTCTGTTCTATTCTAAATTTCAATGTTCTATTCTATTCCAAATTCTATTCCAAATTCTAATCCAAATTTTACTCCAAATTCTACCCTACCTTGTTCTGTTCTATTCTAAATTTCAATGTTCTATTCTATTCCAAATTCTATTCCAAATTCTAATCCAAATTTTACTCCAAATTCTACCCTACCCTGTTCTGTTCTATTCTAAATTTCAATGTTCTATTCTATTCCAAATTCTATTCCAAATTCTAATCCAAATTTTACTCCAAATTCTACCCTACCCTGTTCCGTTCCATTCCATTCCATTCCATTCCTAAATGCTCTGCTCTGCTCTGCTGTTCTACTCTACTCTACTCTACTCCATTCCATTCCATTCTATTCCTAAATGCTCTGCTCTGCTGTTCTGTTCTGTTCTATTCTATTCTATTCTATTCTATTCTATTCTATTCTATTCTATTCTATTCTATTCTATTCTATTCTATTCTATTCTATTCTATTCTATTCTATTCTATTCTATTCTATTCTATTCTTCTATTCTATTCTATTCTATTCTATTCTATTCTATTCTATTCTATTATTCTATTCTATTCTATTCTATTCTATTCTATTCTATTCTATTCTATTCTATTCCTAAATGCTCTGCTCTGCTATTCTATTCTATTCTGTTCTATTCTGTTCTATTCCTAAATGCTCTGCTATTCTATTCTATTCTATTCTATTCTATTCTATTCTATTCTATTCTTCTGTTCTGTTCTATTATTCTATTCTATTCTATTCTATTCTATTCTATTCTATTCTATTCTATTCTATTCTATTCTATTCTATTCTATTCTATTCCATTCCATTCCATTCCATTCTATCCTATTCTATTCTTTCCTTATTCTATTCTATTCTATTCTATTCTATTCTATTCTATTCTATTCTATTCTATTCTATTCTATTCTTCTGTTCTGTTCTATTATTCTATTCTATTCTATTCTATTCTATTCTATTCTATTCTATTCTATTCTATTCTATTCTATTCCACCACTGACCACATCCCTTCCCTAGACTAGCCAAACCCAATTCCTGCAAACCATTCTTCGTATGTTTTTTTTTAAGCAAGGGTCTTCAAACCTGGCAAGTTTAAGACTTGAGGACTTCAACTCCCAGAATTCCTGAGCTAACGGGATTGGAGGAGGAATTCTGGGAGTTGAAGTCCACAAGTCTTCAAAGCTGTCAAGTTGGAAGACCCCCCCTTGTTTTTAAGTCTCCAAGCCTCTGGTCCTCTTAGTTGCTCTTCTTTGCACTATTAGCTATTCGCTCTCCCCCGGTTACATCGATGATTTCTCTCCCCCCGAGGCCACGAGGAATCCCACTTTCCCCGTAATGTCGCGCAACAAGAAAACATAACGCCGCAGGCTCCAGGAATCGTGAGAGTTTGAGAGAGTCGGGGGGGGGGGGAGAGAACCTGTTGAGGAGGAGGAGGATCTCAAGACCGAACGAGGTCTTCCTTCCCCCCAAAAGTTCTCAGCAAGACTAAGCAAGGGACGAAGGGAGGAAGCGTTACCCGATTCTCATCGTAGATGATCTGGACGATGCTGCGGTGTTTCTGCTCCACCGGCGGAGGGGAGACGGGCTTCTCCGGTTCAGGCGGTTTAGCCGCTTCTTCCTCCAGCTGTTGCTAAGAGACCAGAGGGAGAGGAGGGGGGGTGAGAGAGGAACGTCAGCCACACGCGCGCGCGTAGGCACTGAGTCAGAGATAATGCGAACATCTGGAGGGCCAGATGTTGCCTTGGCGAGTTCAGAAGGAGAGGGGTGGATGGCCCGGCCGTTGCAAACAGAGCAATATTGGAACGGACTGCAGGGGAAAAAAAAGACAACTGCAAGCCGCCTGCCTTCCGTAGGAGATCTGTATAGATCCGTGGGAGGTTCGGAAGGAGGGCTAAGAAAATAATTGCAGACCCCTCACCTTCCTGGACGTGACCTGTTTCAAGTCTTCCGCTTGGGACCCCGCTGTAGGGTGGCAATATGCCCAAACAATTAGATGCAGTGTCCCCACTGGCACCTCATCCTGCCTTCTTTGGGGCAGCAGCCCATCGAATATTGGAATACTGCTATCCTGTCTCCCTCTAACATCAAAAACATCGTCAAAAAAGCACAACAAAGAAGGTTCTTCCTGCGCCAACTCAGGATGCTCAAACTGCCCAAAAGGAGCTGCTGATCCAGTTCTACAGAGGAATGATGGAGTCTGTCATCTGCACCTCTATCACTGTCTGGTTTGGTTCTGCAACCCAACAGGACAGACACAGACTCCAGAGAGGAATTAGGACGGCAGAAAAAACAATGGCTACCAACCTGCCTTCCATGGAGGACCCGTATCCTGCACGAGTCAAAAAGAGGGCTGGGAAAATATCTACAGGCCCCTCACATCGCGGACATAAACTGTTTCAACTCCCAACCTCAAAACGACGCTATAGAGCATTGCACACCAGAACAACTAGACACAAGAACAGTTTGTTCCTCGAACACCATCACTCTGCTAAACAACTAATTCCCTCAACACTGTCAAATTACTTAGTAAGACTGTATTACTATTCTTCTTCTCATCCTTCCTAGTAATCTTCCCACTTATGACTATAACTGTGTTGCTTGTATCTTTATCTTTATTTTATTTGTTTTCCTAGTATGTTTTGATTGCGCATTAGTAACCTATGTATGATTTGATTGCTTATACTGTAGTAACCTATGACTATCACTAAGTGATTGTATCTTATGATTCTTGACGAATGTATCTTCTCTTTTATGTACACTGAGAGAATTTGCACCGAAGACAAATTCCTTGTGTGTCCAATCACACTTGGCCTATAAAGAATTCTATTCTATTTTATTCTGTTCTGTTCTGTTCCATTCCTATTTCTATTCCATTCCATTCCATTCTTAATTCTATTCTTAATTCTATTCTATTCTGTTCTGTTCCTATTTCTATTCCTTTCCATTCCATTCTTAATTCTATTCTATTCTATTCTATTCTATTCTATTCTATTCTATTCTATTCTATTCTATTCTATTCTATTCTATTCTATTCTGTTCTGTTCTGTTCTGTTCTGTTCCTATTTCTATTCCTTTCCATTCCATTCCATCCTTAATTCTATTCCATTCCATTCCATTCCATCCTTAATTCTATTCTATTCTATTCTATTCTATTCTATTCTATTCTATTCTATTCTATTCTATTCTATTCTAATTCTAATTCTAATTCTAATTCCTATTCTATTCTATTCTATTCTATTCTATTCTATTCTATTCTATTCTATTCTATTCTATTCTATTCTATTCTATTCTATTCTTTCTAGTTCTAATTCTACTTCTTATTCTATTCTATTTAATTCTTCTTCCTGTGCTCTTCTCTTCTCTTCTCTCAGTGTGGAGGTCGAAAGAGACAAGACGTAGACGAGAGAAGGCATTCAGCTGGGAAACTATTGAGCATCCTAACCAAGCTAAATCCCAAAATGCTAGAGAATTCCTGGAGGCCGGGCACTCCTGACAAATCAGCCATCTACAGGCACACAGAGATAAACGACGTCTACACACCACTGCAATGAGACACTCAAAAACCTCAAAGCCCACAACACCTCCTTGGCAGCAATCAATGCCCCGATAAGCAGAAATTAACATCAGGATTAACACCAGACCCACAATCCAAGGAATAAACAATATCCCAAAGGGAACTGCCAACTCAGATAAACCAAGAGTGAACAACAGCCTAGTCAAGGAAAGAGAACAAACCCCACTCTCTTCGAGCAGTGATTATGTTACTTAGCTGGGTCATGAAATGTCTACAAGAAAACCACCAAGCTCAGAGAGCACCAAGGACCCCAATCTCCCCCCCCATTTTCCCCTCCTATAGCATGACCATAAACCACCACCCCTCCATACCCTCTATCCCCTGATGACATTACCTAGCTGGGTCATGAAATGTCTGCAAGGAAACCACCGAGCTCAGAGAGCACCAAGGACCCCACAGTTCAACCCTGACCTACAAACTTTTCTCTTCTATCGGAGACAAGACAAGAGCCACAGACAAAAAAAAAATGTACTGCATTGGCAACCCATAATGAACGTCTCCTGGGAGGCCCGAGATCCTGTAGCTGGGTTGAAAACCCATTGAAAACATCCAGATTCATTCTAGCATAACGCAAGAGCCATCCTGTAAATTAGACTAGACCTATCAAGACGTTTAACCATTCTACTCCAAAAACCATGGTGACCTACGCCCATGTCCTCTCCTCTTTTGACTACGTGTGACATGGGCCTGCCCATGTTGAAAAGGATCCAGAAGCCTCCGTTGATCTAGCCCGCAGAGGTTTGTGCAGGTCTAGATTCGCACACGTGTCGCCTCTCTTGTGAGGGACTGCATGGGTTGCTGGTCTGTTTCCGTGCCCGTGTCATGCTGGGTATCATCTTCACAGCCCTACGTGGCTCATAACCAGATTATTTGAAGGACCACCTTCTCCGGTTACCTCCACTTGACCCACCAGAGCAGGGAGGTGGGATACATTATGGATCCTCTCTCTTAAGGAGGTCCATCTGGTGGGACCGAGGAGAAGGGCCTTCTCCATAGCGGCTCCCTCCCTGTGGAACATCATCCCCACATAGATAAAATGAGAAATAATAAGACGATATGGTCCCCTCTCTTAAGAAAGGTCCATCTGGTGGGATCAAGTGGAAGGACCTTCTCTGTGGTGGCTCCCTTCCTGTAGAACATCATCCATGCAAAGATTGGAAATAAGATATTATGGGTCTCCTCTCTTCAGGAGGTCCATTTGGTGGGACCACGAAGAAGGCCTTCTCCATGGTGGTCCTCTCCACGTGGGAGATCATCCCCGCAGAGATAAAATTAGAAAGATCTTATGGACCTTCTCTTTTAAGGAGATCCATCTAATGGGACCAAGTGGAAGGGCCTTCTCTGCGGTGGCTCCCTCCCTGTGGAACATCATCCCTGTGGAAATAAGATAGTATGGATCTTCCCTCTTAAGGAGGTCCATCTAATGGGATCGAGAAGGAGGTGTCAATTCATGAAACATTTCTATGCTTATGTGATGACCCAGGGTGTGGGATACAAAACCAACACAGTCACAAAAACCTGGTGAAGCCCCTTTTATTCCTTCACTTTGCTTCCGAGCTTCAAATATCCCTGACGGGAGACAAAAAACTCCCACACAAACAGTTACAAGAAGGAGGGGGGAAAAAGCAACACAAACCAGGCAAGATAAGGTCTGGAGGGACGATCGTAGATAACAGAACACACACTGGGAAGGACGCCAAACTCAGAGAGAAACCATAAACTAGAGATATTTCCATGCTTTGTTTCCAGCATTCACCCATATGCATGTCTGTCCTCTTATCCAGTTGTCACAGCTGCAGCCCATGAAGGGGATCAGGGCCCTTTCCTCCCCCGTAGACCAGCCATTCACATTTCTCCCTTATTTTCTCCTCCCTGTGTGCCCTAGGATGGAGAGGGGATGGGCCTGGGTCCTCCTCTGACTGCCCAGCCGGCCTCTGCCCTTCCCCAGCCTCCTCCACAACCTCCGGAGCCACACTTCCACTCCCTGTCGGCTGTTCCTCCTCTCCACCAGAGGCATGACAGCTTGTTTCAAAGTTGCCATGAACAGAAGAGGGGGAGGAATAAATTTGAAAGAGCAGTGCGGCAGTTGGGGACCGGAAGCGCATTCCATTCTTATCTTGCAAAGATTGTAACTAAGCTACTGGAATTTCTGCCCTCAAAAATCCCCAATTGGAGAACGTGATTGTTGACTCTCAGCTGTGGATGTGTTTCGGTTGGAGAATATGAATTATGACACACCCAGAGGGGTTGGGGGGAAACCAGGGTCAAGGGTGACAGTGAATTATGTGTCTCAGAATCGGCTTTACGCAGGTCATGCCGACATGTTCGCTCCTAATAAATCCTTGGAAGTTTTTGAAGCTTGGCTTCGAGGCTCATGATTTAATTAGGGGCGACTGCCCGGAATCCTAACAGAAGGGCCTTCTCCCTGTGGAAATAAGTTATTATGGATCTCCCCTCTTAAGGAGGTCCATGGGACCAAGAGAAGGGGCTTTCTCGGTGGTGGCTTCCTCCCTGTGGAATGTCATCCCCGCAGAGATAAATTTGGAAATATCTTATGGAGCGTCTCTCTCTGTTGTGGTTCACCAGCAGCAGGTGCACATGGCTGAGGTCTCAGAGAGAGAGAACCCAGGTGAGGGGCCTGCGTGTGAGGCAGGGATGGGGCCAGGACTATCGGGGAGTGGAACGCTGCCTTCGGAGATTGTGGAGGCTGGCAGCAGTGAGGAAGAGGCCCCCGAGGAGCCTGTGCGCAGTCCGCGTGTGCGCAGGGCTGCTCGAAGGAAAGAGCAGCTGCAGCAGCACGGGCGACTCGGGAGTAAGGCTGCAAGGTAATGGCCCCTCCCTTAAGGGATAAAAGCCAGCTGAGAAACCGGAGTTCTTTGCAGGAAGCAAAGACGTTTTTGCACTCGAGCCTTGTGGACGTTCGGATTCTCTTGGTTGGTGTTTGGAGACTCTTTGTGTTTGAGATATTTCTTGGCCACTTCATCTGGTGTCCTTGGCAGCCTTGCACAACCTTGGCAAGGCTCGTTCTTATCAGAGACAATGAGTTTGAAACAGCCTTTTAACCGGGAAGGAACGGAATTCGTAAAGAATCATTAAAAGGTTTTGCTATTACCTCTGTTTTGCGTTTGTTTCTTTGGAACAAGGTTTGGGTCAGAACACTCTCTTAAGGTGGGATTAGCTATATCGGGTTTTTAATCTCCGTGAAGCCATCCGGAGTCAGTGTGAATGCATTGGGCAGCCATATCGATTTTCTTAACCATCTAAAACCAAGTACTCCCGTTCTCCGCAAGTGGCTGACCTGCTTTTTCTTCAGTTTGAGGATCTGCTGCTCCACTTTCGCGATCTCCCGGTCGACCCGGTCCATGCTCTGGATGAGCTCTTCCTTCGACAGCTTGGAGGGAGAAGCGTTCTGGTCCTCTCCGCACGACTGGCTCGACATGGGCGACGGAGGGCCTTCATGCTTGCCTCCGAAGATGGACTCCTGCCGTTTGGAAAGAGGGAGGGAGAGAGAAAGGGAGAGGGGGAGGGGGAGGGGGAGGGGAGAGAGGGGAGGGAGAGGGAGAGGGAGAGAGAGAGAGAGAGAGAGAGAGAGAGAGAGAGAGAGAGAAAGAAAGAAAGAAAGAAAGAAAGAAAGAAAGAAAGAAAGAAAGAAAGAAAGAAAGAAAGAAAGAAAGAAAGAAAGAAAGAAAGAAAGAAAGAAAGAAAGAGAAAACAAGAAGAAAGCAAGGTGAACTCGGTACTGTCATGATGATGATGATGATGAAAGAGAAACTCCAGCTATAAAGTTACAGGTTCCCCTCAACTTACAACCACAACCAAGGATAAAATGTCCACCCTCCCCCAAGGATAAAACACCCAGACACGAACTGAGCAATGTAGAATATTGGCCCCGTGATGGCCAACCTATACAGGTGGCACACAGAGCCATTTCTGCGGGCACCTGAACCGCAGCCAAACTTACCTGCACTGCGCATGCGTGCATCTCCCAGCTGATTTTTCGGCCCGTTTTGAGGCCTTTTTCGCCCTCCTAGAGGCTCAAGGGAAGCCTCTGCAGCCTCAGGAGGCTGAAAAATGGGCCTGCTGGAAATACCGGAAGTGCAAAAACGGTTTTTTCAGCCTCCTGAGGCTCCAAAGGCTTCCCTCGAGCTTCTGGGAGGGTGAAAAGGGCCTCAGACGGGCCGAAAATCAACCGGGAAGCATACACATGCGCAGTGCAGGTAAGGGGGCGGGATGGGGGTGTTGACCCAAAAGTCATCCAGCTGGCTTTCATAGCTAAGGTATAGAACTAGACTAGAATTCACTGTCTCCTGATGATTGACCCAAAGTCACTCAGCTGGCTTTCATGGCTAAGGCGGGACTAGAACTCCCCACCTCCTGGTGACTGACCCAAAGTCACCCAGATGGCTTTCGTGCCTAAGGTGGGACTAGAATTCACCGTCTCCCAGTCTCTAGACTGGTGCCTTAACCACTAGACCAAATTGGCTCTCCAAGTATGGCTCTGATGTCCTCAGGAAAGGTTCTTTATTATTTCAATGCCTGTCCATGCCACATGCCCACCTGGCTCACAAAAAGCAGCCCCAGGAGCAGATAAGAGCAGGGAGAACTGGCAGCGGGCCGGAAGGTGAGGCCAGGTGTCAATAAAGGACAAAAACCAGCCCTGCTGCCTCTCAACCTTTGCTCGGAAAACACAAGTTAAACATTAATCACCCGCCAGGACTTTTAAACTTGACCTGGAGTCAGCCACCAAATATAGAGCCTTCTCCCATCCAGGGTTTCCCAATGCCAGAATTCTCAGCAAGGGTGGTTTGTGGCTGGGGAATTCTGGGAGTTTAAGTCAGAATAGAGCTGGAAGGGACCTTGGAGGTCTTCTAGTCTCACCCCCTGCTCAAGCAGGAGATCCTCTACCTGTGATGGTGAACCTATGGCACGCATGCTGGAAGTGGCATGCAGAGCCATCTCTCCAGGCACGCCAGCCGTCACCCGTTGCTCTTCTGGGTTCCGGCCAGCTGGTCTTCGTGCGCACAAGAGCACTGGAAACCAGAAGAGCAGCTTCCCCAGTGCGCATGCGCACGGGAGCCAGCTGGTGTTCATGAGCGCATGCATGCTGGCCAGCTGGCCTTTGCATGCGCGGGAGCAGGGGTGGGATTCTACCTATTCTCTAGAACTGGTTGTTAACCTTCTAAGCAGTTCGGAGAACCGGTTGTTAGAAGAAATTACTGGGCTAATCCTGTAAGGAAGGCAGGAAGGAAACATTCTGGTGTTGCCTACAGAAACTGCCTCTCCATTAACCCTTATTACATTCTTGGCAGGACGAGACTTCCTGTCTCAGGAACCTCTCTGGAGTTTCTTTTTCCCTCCTTTGCTGATACTTTGCTCTTGTGGAGGGACCATTCAAAGTTACAATGGCACTGAAAAAAGTGACTTATGACCATTTTTCACACCTACGACCGTTGCAGCATCCCCAGAGTCACGAGAGGCCAGGCGAGGAGATGCGTGCCTCGATGTGAGTGATATTGAGTTGGCCACACCCAGCCAATAACATGACCACCAAGACACGTCCACACAGTCACATGACCACCAAGCCACACCCACCCACCTAAGCCACGCCCATGGAACGGGTTATTAAAAAATTTGAATCCCACCCCTGCGCGGGAGCACTCCCAGGTGCGCATGCATGCAGCGGCAAACTGGTCTTCCCATGAGCATGTGTGTTATAAACCAGAAGACCAAGTGGCCGGCGCTTCTGCATGGCGCGCCAGGGAGGTGCTCTTCTGGTTTGCGGTGCGCACACGCTCCCATTTCGGCACTCGATGCCGAAAAGTTTCACCACCACTGTCCTATACTATTCTGGAGAAATGGCTGTCCAGTCTCCTCTTGAAAACCTCCAGTGATGGAGCAGCCACATCTTCTGCTGGCAAGTAGTTCCCCTGGTTAATTGTCCTCACTGTTAGAAAGTTTCTCCTCAATTCCAGGTTGCTTCTCTCCTGGGTTAGTTTCCTTCCGTTGCTTCCTGTCCCAACTTCAACTCCCAGAATTCCCCAGCCAGGAGCTCCTATACCAGGGGTGTCAAACTGAAGGCCCACAAGGCTGGTCCGCGGGGTGTTTAAATCCGGCCCGTGAGGCCAGCCTGGAAATATCAAGGGACTGGCCCACGGTGCCTCTGGCGGCAAAAGCGGGCTGCGTGTCCCCACTGGCGCCTTGTTGTCACCCTCCATGGCCTCCTGCAGCACTCTGCCAGTCTGGAAAACTGGCCCAAAACAGCCCAAAAAAAACGGGGCCCAAAAAGGCCAAAAAAATGGGCCCACAACAGGCTGAAAAACAGGCCCAAAACAGGCCAAAAATGGTTACAAAACAGCCCAAAAAGGCCCGAAAAATGGCCAGAGTGTGCAGGAGACCATGGAGGGAGAAAACAAGGCACAGGGGGGCCTGCGTGCGAACCCTCTCCCGCTGATCTGGCCCTCGAGGAAATCCAGTTTGACATCCCTGTCCTGTACAATTTGACACAAGTGACCAGCCAGTCTCTTCTTCTTCAAAACCTCCAGTGATGGAGCACCCATCCCTTCTGGTGGCCAGCTGTTCCCCTGGTTAATTCTCCTCACTGTTAGGAGGTTTCTCCTTAATTCCGGGGTCGCTTCTCTCCTTGGTTCGTTTCCATCTGTATCATCTGCATCATCCATCCCTTCTCGTCCTGCCTTCGGGGGCTTCGGAAAATAAGTTGACCTGCCTCTTCTTTGGGGCAGCCCATCGAATATTGGAGTACTGCTATCCTGTCTCCCTCTAACATCAAAAACATCATCCAAAAAGCACAACAAAGAAGGTTCTTCCTGCACCAACTCAGAAAGCTCAAACTGCCCAAAAGGAGCTGCTGATCCAGTTCTACAGAGGAATGATGGAGTCTGTCATCTGCACCTCTATAACTGTCTGGTTTGGTTCTGCAACCCAAAAGGACAGACACAGACTCCAGAGATAAATTAGGATTGCAGAAAAAACAATTACTACCAACCTGCCTTCCATGGAGGACTTGCATACTGCATGAGTCAAAAAGAGGGCTGTGGAAATATCTACACACCCCTCACACATCCTGGATATAAACTGTTTCAACTCCCACCCTCAAAACAACGCTATAGAGCACTGCACACCAGAACAACTAGACACAAGGAAAGTTTTTTCCCGAAAGCCATCTTTCTGTTAAACAAATATTTCCCTCAACACTGTTCAACTACTGACAAAGTCTGCACTATTATTACTGTTAATCTTCTCATCACTCCTTATCGCCCATCCCCTCCCACTTGTGACTGTATGACTGTAACTTTGTGGCTTCTATCCTTATGATTTATATTGACTGTTTCCTAGTTTGATTTGATTGCTTATTGTACCCTATGATTCTTATTAAGTGTTGTATCTTTTGACTCTTTACTAATGTATCTTTTCTTTTATGTACACTGAGAGCTTATGCACCAAAGACAAATCCCCTGTGTGTTCAATCACACTTGGCGAATAAAGAATTCTACTCTATTCTATTCTATTTCTATTTCTATTCTATTCTAATTTCTATTCTATTCTAATTTCTATTCTATTCTACTATTCTAATTTCTATTCTATTCTACTATTCTAATTTCTATTCTATTCTATTCTATATCCCATTCTATATTCTATATCTATATTCTATATCCCTTCCCATCCTGTAGAGTTGTAATTGCAGGAATGTGCCAATCTCGGATGGCAAACCTCAGATAAAGAATGTTTCCAATCAATTAATTTTAAAGACCCCTTTTCTGGGTACCATAGGCACTGAGCTGCAATCTCCTGGACCAGCCTTAAGAGATTTCTCTGTGGTACCTCGGTATTATTTTTCTTCAACAAATAGCCTAATTCATCTACATGCTTCCTTTGTTCCTCAGAAAGTGAAGACCCCATACTTACAGAAACCAAAAGGTTGAAGAAACCACAAAGGGTTGAAGGTGCACCAAATCCTTGCGGACGAAGTAAGAGGGTGCCTGTTCATGCGCCACTTGTTGTAATGACGAGGCAGTCGAGTTGTTTGATCATGAACAACTGAATCATGATGATCTTTACTGGAGTCTAGTCTTGCATTTATACACATTTTTAGTTATCCTCCATCACTGGTTAACTTTGGTTACTGCTTAACTTTCGTTACTGTTTAGCACAGTAATCCATACAATTAATTATCTCTAGTTAAAGTCTAACATATGTTTACTTCCTCTCTCTAATCCTCCTTTAGATTAGTGACTTTGTTTACCTTTGTATTTGCTTGGAAACATTCTTTATCTGAGGTTTGCCATCCGAGATTGGAACATTCCTGCAATTACAACTCTACACCATCCCATCCTATTTAAATTCAATTCCTATATCCTTCTATTCTATTGTAATCTATGACTATTATTAAGTGTTGTACCTGATAATTCTTGACCCTTGATGAATGTATCTTTTCTTTTATGTACACTGAGAGCATTTGCATAAAGACAAATTCCATCTGTGTCCAATCACCCTTGGCCAATAAAGAATTCTATTCTATTCTACATTCTCTTCTCTTCTACATTCTATTCTATTCTATTCTATTCTATTCTATTCTATTCTATTCTACATTCTCTTCTCTTCCTCCTATATTCTATTCTATTCGCTTCTATTCTATATTCTCTTCTATTCTATTCTACATTCTATTCTCTTCTACATTCTATTCTCGTCTTCTATTCTATATTCTCTTCTCTTCTACATTCTATTCTATTCTCTTCTATTAGTTTCTATTCTATATTCTATTCTCTTCTATTCTACATTCTCTTCTACATTCTACTCTCTTCTATTCTATTCTACACTCTCTTCTCTTCTCTTCTACATTCTCTTCTCTTGTCTTCTATTCTATATTCTCTTCTCTTCTACATTCTCTTCTCTTCTATTCTACATTCTCTTCTCTTCTACATTCTATTCTCTTCTCTTCTACATTCTATTCTCTTCTCTTCTACATTCTACTCTCTTCTATTCTATTCTACATTCTCTTCTCTTCTACATTCTATTCTATTCTATTCTCTTCTACATTCTCTTCTCTTCTACATTCTATTCTCTTCTCTTCTATTAGTTTCTATTCTATATTCTATTCTATTCTACATTCTCTTCTCTTCTACATTCTATTCTATTCTCTTCTATTCTACATTCTCTTCTCTTCCTCCTATATTCTATTCTATTCGCTTCTATTCTATATTCTCTTCTATTCTCTTCTACATTCTATTCTCTTCTACATTCTATTCTCTTGTCTTCTATTCTATATTCTCTTCTCTTCTCTTCTACATTCTATTCTATTCTCTTCTATTAGTTTCTATTCTATATTCTATTCTATTCTATTCTATTCTATTCTATTCTACATTCTCTTCTCTTCTACATTCTACTCTTCTATTCTATTCTACATTCTCTTCTCTTCTACATTCTACTCTTCTATTTTATTCTACATTCTCTTCTCTTCTACATTCTATATTCTCTTCTCTTCTCTTCTACATTCTGTTCTATTTGCTTCTATTCGCTTCTATTCTATATTCTATTCTATTCTCTTCTACATTCTATTCTCTTCTACATTCTCTTCTCTTCTCTTCTCTTCTCTTCTTCTACATTCTCTTCTCTTCTCTTCTATTCTACATTCTCTTCTCTTCTACATTCTATTCTATTCTCTTCTATTCGCTTCTATTCTATATTCTATTCTATTCTAAATTCTCTTCTCTTCTACATCCTATTCTCTTCTCTTCTATTCTACATCCTATTCTCTTCTCTTCTCTTCTACATTCTCTTCTCTTCTCTTCGACATTCTCTTCTCTTCTACATTCTATTCTATTCTATTCTATTCTACATTCTCTTCTCTTCTACATTCTCTTCTCTTCTACATTCTCTTCTATTCTCTTCTACATTCTCTTCTCTTCTATTCCTAGTCCTTCTGTTCTCTAGACCAGGGGTTTCCAACTTTAGCAACTTTAAGATTTGTGGACTTCAACTCCCAGAATTCCTCGCCAGCTTCGCTGGGTGAGGAATTCTGGGAGTTGAAGTCCACAAGACTTAAAGTTAGCAAGGTTGGAGACCCCTGCTCTAGACTAGCCATACATGCGTATGAGAAAAACAGACAGAGCTTAGTTCACACCACCAAGGGGTTGATATTTCTTTTTAATCACACCCAGTCGATGCGCCTGAAAAAAAAACTTGAGCATAAATGGCTTTTATTAGCTTCCAGCAAGCCGTGTATCCCACTGTGACATGATAACCGAAGTCGACTGGGAAGCCCGATTCGCTTAACGGCTGTGTGGCTAATTTAACAGTTGTAGTGATTCACTTAACCACCGTGGCCAGAAAGGTTGTAAAAAGGGGGCAAAACTCACTTAACAACTGCCTCGCTGCGCGATGGTCCCAATTACGGTCGTAAGTCGAGGACTACCTGTATTACCAGGAGTGGGAATCAAATTTTTTAACAACCGGTTCTGTGGGCGTGGCTTAGTTGGTGGGTGTGGCTTGGTGGTCATGTGACGGATGGATATGGCTTGGTGGTCATGTTATTGGATGGGTGTGGCCAACTCAATATTACTCACATCAAGGCACGATATCCTCACCTGGTCACTCATGACTGTGGGGATTCTGCAACAGTCATAAGTGTGAAAAACAGTCATAAGTCACTTTTTTCAGTGCCATTGTAACTTTGAATGGTCCCTCCACACAAGCAAAGTACCAGCAAAGGAGGGAAAAAGAAACTCCAGAGACGTTCCTGAGACAGGAAGTCTAGTCCTGCCAAGAATGTAATAAGGGTTAACGGAGAGGCAGTTTCTGTAAGCAACCCCAGAATGTTTCCTTCCTGCCTTCCTTACAGGATTAGCCCTGTAATTTCTTCTAACAACCGGTTCTCCGAACTGCTTAGAATGTTAACAACCGGTTCTACCAAATAGGTGCAAACTGGTAGTATCCCACCCCTGTGTATTACCCCTTGATTGGCTGCCCGAAAAGTCTCTGCTCCACCAGGGTCTGGCTTTACCTTCTTCAGGTCCGATGAGCGCAGCCCTTCCTGGAGCTGGTGGGCCAAGGGCAGGACCGCAGTGGCACTGACCCGCTGGTAATGAGAGTCCGAAACCTGGTCCAGGCGTGGCCGCTTGGAGTCCAGCGCATCGTGGTCGGCTTGGGAAGGGCCAGCGTGGAACTGGGACTCGTAGCCCGATCTCCTCTCCTGAGGCCTGGAGGAAGAAGAGGAAGGCAAAGAGGGGAGAGTGAGGAAGAAGCTCAGAGCTGGGGAGAGGGGAAAAAAAAACAGCCAGAGCTGCCCCGATCCGAGGTCTCCCTAAACCACCCAAGAAAAATTTAAACGAACAAACCCAAAAAATTGTAATGGATAGAAGAGAATATTTATAGCTCAGGGTTGAATCGTGGGGTCTTGGGGGCTCTATGAGCTTGGTTGTTTTCTAGCAGATGGTTTATTACCCAACATCATCAATGCTAGAAGGGAAGGGGGTTTAGGAAGAGAAGTGAAGAAATAGGAGGGACAGGAGGAGGAGGAGGAGGAGGAGAACTGTGGTGGTCCTTGATGCTCCCTGAACTTGGTGGTTTCCTTGCAAACGTTTCTTTACCCAACTAGGTAACATAATCAGTGTTAGAAGGAAAGGAGGCTTGCAGGGAGGAGGAGGAGGAGGAGGAATGGGTGAAGGGGGGTGGGGAGAAGGGGGAGAGGGGAGGAGAAGAAGGAGGAGGAGGAGGAGGAGGAGAGTGCGATCTTGGTTCTCCCTGAACTTGGTTTCCTTGCAAACGTTTCTTTACCCAACTAGGTAACATAATCAGTGTTAGAAGGGAAGGAGGCTTGCAGGGAGGAGGGGAGGAGGGGGGAGGAGGGGGAGGAGGGGAGGAGGGGGAGGAGGAGGAGGAGGAGGAGGAGGAGGAGGAGGAGGAATGGGAGAAGGGGGGGGGGGGAGGGGAGAGGGGAGGAGGAGGAGGAGGAGAGTGCGATCTTGGTTCTCCCTGAACTTGGTTTCCTTGCAAACGTTTCTTTACCCAACTACGTAACATCATCAATGTTACAAGAGAAGGGGGTTTATGGAAAGGAGGAGAGGAGAGGAACAACACAGCAGCAGCAGCAGCAGCAGCAGCAGCAGGAGGATGACAACTGTGGGGTCCTTGGTGCTCCCTGAACTTAGACATTTTCTTGCAGATTGAAGTAGGTGACATCATTAATGCCAGGAGGAGGAGGAGGAGGAGGGGGAGGGGGAGGAGGAGGAGGAGAACTTGGTGCTCTGAGTTTGGGGGTTTTCTTGCAAACATTTCACGACCCAACTAGGGAACATCATCAGTGCTAGAGGAGGAGCAGTTGTCTTGGTTCTCTCTGAGCTGGGTGGTTTCCTTGCAGACATTTCTTTATCCAGCTAGGGAACATCATCAATGCTAGAAGGGAGTGGGGTTTATGGAGAGGAGGAGGAGGAGGAGGAGGAGGAAGACTTTGAGGTCCTTGATGCTCTCAGAACGTGGTGGTTTTCTTGCAGACAATTAATTTAATTAATAAACTAAGTAACATCATCAGTGTAAGAAGGGATTTACTTACCATGGCTTGTCCTGTCATGTTCGTGAAGATGTTATTTTTATCCTTGGAAATGGGGTTGTCGTTTATTGTAGCCAATATATATATATATATAAACAGAGAGCAAACTGCACTCCATTCTAGCCCTGATGAAGTTACCTAGTTGGGTCATGAAACAGCTGCAGGAAAACCACCAAACTGAGACCACCAGGGGCCCACACTCCTCCTCCTCCTCCTCCTCCTCACACCCATTGCCTTCTAGACCTGACGATGTCACCTAGTTGGATAACCAAACCGCTGCAGGAAAACCACCAAACTCAAGAGAGCACCAGGGACCCCATAGTCCTCTTCCCTCTCCTCCTAACTCCCCCTTTTCCCTTTCTCCTCGCAAACCACTCCTCCCTTCTAGCACTGCTATTACCTAGTTGGGTCACAAAACTACCAAACTCAGGGAAGCATCCAGGACCCCACAAAAAGCTGCCACTAATAAGAGGGGCTCGCCCCCAATGCTAACACCGCCCTCTTGAATCACACCTCACCCGGCACCCTGCCTGGAACAAGGACAGACTCGGAGCTCATCTAAAATAATAATAATAATAATAATACCAATAGCCGCAGAGAAAACACCAAAGCTTACCGGTCTGAGCCAGGATGAAATTCGGAGAGCAAAGAGGGCCGGCGGCGGAGCTGCTGCTGCTGCTGCTGCTGCAGAAGTTGGCTACCCTGGCCGACTTCCAAGTGAGACGTGCGGAAATCCGGGACCGCAAACTCCTATGAAGGAAAGGAAGGACAGGAAGGGCCGTTAAGGGCAGAGGGAGGCATCTCAAGGCAAGACCAAACAGAATGAGACCAGAGACCAGGTCCACCTTCTCTGGAGGGATCTCCACGAACATCTGGCCCTCCTTCTGGTGGCAGAGGTCTTCTCCAACATCCCCCGGCTTTAGAATAGCGTTTCCCAACTTGATTTAAATTTACTGAACAATTTATTTATTTATTTATTTATTTATTTATTAACTTTATTAAAATTTTATTTCAAAATAAACCCATCTTTCAGTTACACAGTGTGTGTGGACTAGGTACATATATCTTGTGCGCAAGTATTTATTTATTTTTACAATTTTTTTTTTATTTTTTTTTTATTTTTATAAACACATCGTTGTGTGAACGGTGTGGTTCCAGGGAGTTTTACATTTTGAAACAAACATGACAATCATTCCACTTGGCTATTATTTTTCTCACATCATTTGATATTAATACATATTATTGTTTTAATTATTTAATATTCTCATACCCTATTTTATATCAATCTCTATACTCTTAACATCATTTCTTTTGTCATAGCTTCTATATTGATAGTCATATTTGCAAGTATTCAACAAACTGAATATACCTATCCAGATTGTTTTACTTGTACAAGTATTTATATTATGTATACATTTACTAGGATTACACTCAGAATATCATTCAACTTCTTACTTTATTTTCCAACCATTTATAAAGTAAATCTCGTATCATATAATAGTCCGCTTCTTCTTGTTCTTTAATTGCCAATGTTAATCTACTCATTTCTTCACTTTCCAATATTTTCATAATCACCTCTTCCTCTATCGGAAACTTTTCATTTTCCCAGTTTTCAGTAAATACAATTCTAGCTGCTGTTAATATACGTATGATGAAGTATGTTTTTTTCTTTACTATAGTTTTCGGGTAAAATCCCCCATAAGAATATCTCTGGTTTTTAAATCTGTGTGTTGTTTTATCATCTTTTCCAACCGTGTGTTTATTTTAGTCCAATATCTTTTAGCTTCTGTACATGTCCACCACATATGGTAGTATGTTCCAGGCGTCTGGTGACATTTCCAACTTTTCGCTGATTGTGCTTTTTTTTCCCTTTGAAGACGTTTCGTTTCTCATGAGCTTCGGTGGCGCAGTGGTTAGAGTGCAATATTGCAGGCCTACTTCTGCTGACTTGTCGGTGCCTGCAGTTTGGCAGTTCAAATCCCACGAGGCTCAAGGTGGACACAGCCTTCCATCCTTCCAAGGTGGGTAAAATGAGGACCCAAAATTGTTGGGGGGGGGGGTGGGGCAATAGGCTGGCTCTGTAAACCACTTTGAGAGGGCTGTAAAAGCATTGTAAGACGGCATATAAGTGCTATTGCTATTGGACTCTGAGCATAGCGGGGAAGGGAAGGATTTATGTTCCTTGCAGACAGCTGGTCATTTACATCCTTTTTAGAGAGCCGTTGAGGCCACTTGGAGGTTAATCCATTTTCTCAGGGTCACCTGAGTGGTGCAAAGGGGTATGAAGCCTATTGTAACGCAGACCTCTCAATAATTCCAAGAAAGCTCCACACCAATCTGCACTACTCAGGAGACCCCGAGGACATGGATAAACCTCCAGGTGGCCTCAACAACTCTCTAAAAAGGATGCAAATGACCAGCTGTCTGCAAGGAGTATAAATCCTTCCTTTCCCAACCAGCCTATCAGAGCTGAAAAAGCTTCTTGGATGAGAAGCAAAATATCTTCCAAAGACAAAACCACCACCACCAGAAAAGTCCAGTTGCCTCTTGGGGAAAAAAAAACAAGCTTTGGGACTGGTTTCGGTTAGAAAATGCTTATTCCATTTACAGATTAGTCCTCCACTTAATAGTTTCAACTTATAACAGTACAGGTGGTCCTTGACTTACAATGGTTTATTTCGCGACCAATCAAACGGTTACACTGCTCTTGCAATTGACAAGTCACTGAAAAAAGTGACTTTGACCCCGGGATGGGATTCAAAAAAATTTTTTAACAACCGGTTCTGTGGGCATGGTTGGTGGGCGTGGTTAGGTGAGCGTGACCATGTGACTGGGTAGCCGTGGGTTTTGGGGTTGTTGTTTTTTTTTGCCTTCTGAGACTTAGGGAAGCCTCTGGGGGGGGGGGCATTTTTGCTCCCAGAAAGCTTCCTTGGGGCCCAGGAAGGCAAAAAATGGAGCACCCCCTCGCACCCCCTCCATTTTTTGCCTTCCTGGGTCTCAGGAAGCCTCCTGGGCGAAGGAGTAAGACAGCGAGGGGGATCCTGGCACGGCTGATCATCAGAACAGCTGATCGTCGGGAGGGGAAAAAATATCTTAAGGACTGACTGGGCGGGGAGAGGAGGGACCAGCCAGGGGCACAATTTGCTGGTTCTCCAGAACTGCACAGAATCGTAACAACCGGTTATATAGAACCGGTCCGAACCAGTAGAATACCACCCCTGCTTTGACTGTTTTTCCACACTTACGACCGTTGCAGCGTCCCCATAATCATGCGATCCCAATTCAGACTCTTGCCAACTTTGATTCATCCTGATGACCGTTGCGGCGTCCCGGAATCGTGTGCTTTCCACCACCCCTTTTGCGACCCTTCGGATGACCCAACCGGGGGAATGCCAGGTTCGCTTAACAAGGGCAGCGATTCGCTTAACAACCGTGGCAAGAAAAATCGCAAAACGGACATCGCTTTCTGGCTTGGCCACAGAAGGGGCGTTGGGACTTACCTGACACGCCCTTTTCTCTGTGAGCTGTTCAGAGCATCCATTGTTTGGAGGGGGGGATGATGCTTCTGTCGCTCGTTTGATAGGCTGGGCTTTAATTGGGAGGACCCTCCTCCTCCTCCTCCTCCACGGGACTCCTCCCCAGCGTCCCCAGTTTTGGCGAAGTCGAAGCGATGAAATATTTCTTCTCCTTCACCCTTTCTAATACTTGGCCGGAATAGCATCCCACCAGACGAATAAAGGTGGGGATGGATGCTCTTCACGAGAAAGGGCGTGTCAGGTAAGTACCAACGCCCCTTCTCCAGATGAGCTGTTCAGAGCATCCATTGTTTGGGGCACACCAAAGCTTGGCGTGTCCTACGGGAGGCCTTCCGTCTGGTTCGGATTCCCCTTTTTCTTGGTCCCTATGGACCCTTTGTAACACTTTCCTGTCAAAAGGCAGCCTCCGTAGAGGCGAAGACATCATTCTAATAGTTTCTAAATAAAAGGCGATGGTGGGGCCCATGTTGTCGCCTTGTAAATGTTCGCTATTGGCGCTTGTGGCCCATGTTGTCAACATCGCAGCGCTCCAGGTCGAATGAGCAGTGATGCCCCTGGGTACAGGAAGAGAATTGTGTCTCGTAGGACTTGGGAACTGTGCTCTCAGCCACTTACTGGTCATTGAGGAAGGGGTCTTGCACCCAACGGTGGGTGGTTGAGAAGAAACGAAGAGAACCTTTGTTTCCTAACACACATCGGTGCAGTTGAAATATATGCAGAAAGCTCGCCTTACATCTAGACTGCGGCATTGTCGTGCCAGATTTCATGTCGGTTTCAGACAAATGTACGGGAGTATCAGTTCCTATGGTCTGTGGAAACCCAAAATTTATCTATGGGTGAAAGATGGATCTGGACTAAGGACCACTTTGTCTGTGTGAAAAATACAGAGCTCCTGTCTAACTGACAAGACTACTAGATCCAAGATGTAACTGGCCGACGTCATGGCAACCAAGAGAGCCTCCTTGTACGTTAGGAACGGAGACGCATGGTCTACATGGGCTCAAAGGGAGTTTTCTTGAGTGCGGTCAGGACCTTGTTGAGGTCCCACGTGTGATCTCAATGCACTACAGGATGCCGTAAGATTGTAGCCCCGTGCAAGAAAACGGCCTAGGCGTGGGTGATGAGAGATGGACTGCAAGTCTCTCCTAGTGATGACCGATGCTAAGGCCTCCCCTTTGCCTGTTGATATGAACAAGATAATAATGAAACGTCATATAAATAACCCTGCCGTCTAACAGGTGTTCCCCTGAGATGGACAGCCAGAGCCACCAGAACCTTCGTAAGAACCTTGGGCAGGTGACAACCCAAAGGACAGTGCAATGCATTCAAAACGTTGAGTATTACAACAAAAACTAAGAGGTTTGCTATGTGAGGATCTAATTGGAATGTGGGCATGGGCCTCCGTTAAGCCAACGGAGGGTAGAAAATCGCCCCTTCTGAAGCTCAGAAGTATGGAGTTCAGTACGCTCGTCTTAAGCCTCCTGTGAACTAGGGATCGATTAAGTCATTTGTAAAACTAAAATTGCCCCTGCTGATCTGGTGCCACAGGTCGGTTGCCTGGATCTCCAATAAATGAACAATAGCTGTCTCCATCGTGCTCCCTTTAACGGGATCCCCGGAGAGAAGGCAAGTAATGCAAAGGTTCCGGGGAGAGGAGGGAAATTCTGTAGCCAGGCCGAATCTTCTGATACCTCTAACCCAGGAAACAGAGGTAGAGGCATCCCATCTGTCCGTCAAAGGCTTGAGCCTTCCACCAATAGGGGCACAGTCGTGAGTCCTATGTTGTGCCTATTTCATGTTCCTCAAGAGATACTCTTGCTCTGCCCTCCCCTTCAGTATCTATCTCCAGATCGGAAACTATCTGACTGTTGGTGATTCATGCGTCCAGACGGTCCCTGGAGTCTGGAGAGGAAAAAGTCCCTGGTAGAGGGAACAAAAGAACCTTCCAAAAAGCTGGGAAGGACTATTTTTGGGGTCTATGAAAAGAGAAGAACTTATTTTCCGCTTCTAGTCTCTATCAGTGATAGGTCAGGGGCACCACCGATGTCTGCTTGCCAATGTCTGAGCCATAGCAGTCGGCGAGGAGTAACCTGAGATGCCCTGGCTTGAGCAGATAATTTAATAAGAGTTTTGCAGCGTCCTTGTGTGCCCTGATATTGGAATTTGAGATAATCTCCCTCAGATGGCGGACAATCTAGTAAAAAAAAGGGGGGGGGGGATGAGGCCGACTCCACTCTTATGGCCCTCACATCAGATCGACATACATGGGGACAACTCGGCCCTGTATATCCTTTGACTTGAGAGCCTCTTCTGCTTCCGTTGGAATTGCAGAGGAGGAGGATAATTGCCATTATTGTTTTATCTGCTATCGTGGTAACGAGAAATTTAGCAGAATGAGAAAACCAAATTAAAAATTTGCTATCATACCCTGTAAGAGGGGTATACGCCACTGCAGAGACCCCTTGTTTCCGGACGAGGTCCAAGAACCACTGTGGGACAGTTATGACTTCCTCTTACATTATTGGTTGGGAGAAGATTAAATCATCTGACACACACACACACACCGCTTATAGTAACGATTGTTGGGCCGAGGGGAAATGGAATATCAAGGCAGGAAGTAGTTTGTTTGTTTTTTTGAAACAACAGAGACTTGAAAAAAAAGTCTTGAGGGCGAAACAGATCTGAAGGTCGGTGGTCTGGCTTAATGCCTTCAATGTTTGACATGCCCTCCCTTTTTTAGGGGATCCGCCTCTGACAGATTTTGGTCACTGTTGTGAGTAGACCGTTCCTCAACCTGTTCCATCTGGTCTCTAGTTCTCCCTCATCCTCTGCATCGTGTGAATGTGTAACTGGATTATATAATACTCCCCTGAAGGAGGTACCTGCTGGTAACGAAGGTCTGTTCTGCATAGGAACTAAATCGAGTGAGAATCGAGGTCAGATTGTGGAGGCTGCCTAGCCATCAACTTCTACCGTGCTCCGGCTGCGATGCCTCTTCAAGTGGCCATGTCCCTTCCAGGCCTTCAATTTGTCAGGGATATCCTCTGGGAGGAGGAATTCTGGGGTGGTCCTACAACTGTCTGTCAGGCAAGTAGCGCTGCTGAAGGCCTGGGTTGAACCGGTCTCTCTGAGGCTCTCCTGGATGGCATCGAGAGACCCAGGGATGGAGGCAAGGTGAAATAGGGAACACTTCACAAATTTGCGTGTCATCCTTGCGCAGGGGCCATGCTAATCTTCTCTGTATCATTCCAAGTTTAGTATACGTGCTGCTGAAGCAAGCACTCCGGAACTGGGATCAGCCTGGCTGGGGAAGAGGACTGAGACTTCTGTTCAACCTCCCTCATGCATTTATTTTTATTTTTTTTAATTTAAGATATGCTCATCTAACGCATTTTGATGTCTCTTGGCATCCTTTGTTGCCTTAGAGGTCTCTCTAGGTTGGTTTATTGTCCTCTGGGGGTATTTTTGGTTGCCTTTGAAGATTCTGACCTAAAGCCCACAAGGTGAGATATCTATATCTATGTGGGTCTTTGGTTATTCGGGTTTTCTCCCGCGTAAGATTGGAAGTATCTAGGCAACGTTTCAATGAAGTCTCATTCATCATCTTCAGGCTTGTGTCTTCGGCTCTGTGCTTCTCAGAGTGATGTGAGCTTGCAGCTGCTTCTTCCTTTTAACTGCTAGTGGGGTGTGACTTGATTGGGTGGGGGCTTGGCTGTGTTCTGATTGGGTGGGGGTGTGTTCTCATTGGTTGGGGTTTGGCTGTGTTCTGATTGGTTGGGGGTTGGCCGTGTTCTGATTGGCTGGAGGTGTGTTCTGTTCAGGTGGGGGCTTGGTTGTGCTCAGGTTAGTCTTAGTTGCTGGGGGATTTGAGCTGGTGAGCTGTGATCCTGCTGTTTGGCTTCGAGTTCGTGGTCGTGCCGCATCTTCATGGTGGGGGTCAGTTCGCTTCATGTATGGCTCGGAGGGGTTTGAAGCGGGTAGTGATGCAGCTGCAGTACGGCTTCTGGTCCGTGGTCGTGTCTCATCTTCTGTGTGGGTGTGAGTCTGCTTTCTACGTGGAAATGTGGTGGTAGCATCTTGTGTGGCCCTCGTAGGTGTGGGTCTGGTGTCATTCTTCATGTTAGGTACTCGTCTGTTCATGAGGGCGGGTTTCCAAATGGCTGGTAGGCGTATCTATGTATCTATATGTGTAGGTATATCTATGTATCTATATGTGTATGAGATATTAATGGACTGTTGACTGGTTCAGAGGACTGATATAAACAGAGGCAGGGAATCCTCTTGATATTTGCTCCCCCCCTCCATTTTTTGGTAAATTCAATTTGTTATGTTATTATTCATAATAATAATGATATCATTAATATTGTTATTATTGATAATATTTTTGTTATATCTGTGCACAGCTACTAACATAAATTGTTGTGCTGTTACCAATCTCATCATTAGATGACTGACTATGGAATCAAATTGTGAGGCCAAACAGAGAACACCTTTCAGGACCTGTATTGCAACTGGGTGATCCTGCAGTCACTGGCGGTCAACAGCTTCCTGCCCAGACGGACACAGGCCTTGGTGCTCGCTGTTGCTGTGCTGCTGGAATTCTGCGAGGGCTGCCAACTGAAAAAGGAAGCCCAATAGTCAACCTCAGAAAGCGCTCCGTAATCGGCATAAATGTCCCCTGGACCCTCACGGAGATCCTTGTGAGGGGAAGTGGCTTCTCAACAGATAATGCCATGGAATTCTTATAAACAAAATGATGCCGGCGTTGTTTTAGTCGTCAAGATGCAGCATCAACCATCACCTTTTAATGTGAGCCGATGCGAATCTAACTAGAATTTGAGAATTTGAGCAGGAGAACTCAGAGTCCTCTGGCTCTACCCGATCAATAGCCCTTCCTTCTTCTAAATACCTTGCGGGAGTATATCTGAAACTACAGAATCTCCTATGGAGAGATACCTGAGGGTAAGGATGCTCTGTCCTGCTTAGTGACCGGAGTTATAGGGAATTCCAGTCAGAAGGAGCGCTCCGTTGTTCAGAGCAGCATGCTGCACCTCCGCAGAGATACGTTGGCGTATTGCTAATTCCATTCACAGTCACATCTTTGTGAGGATCTTTTCCGGTAAGTCATCATCTTGACAGAATCTGGCCGCTGTTGGAGCAAGGTGGCCACAGAGTCACTTCGAGTCACTTGTATTGATCTAGATGGGCTCCCTGATCTTGTGCAGCTGCGCTGCGTCTGGATTACACAGACAGATTCAGGGGTGGTTGCAGAGAGGGATTGGAGCCGAAGTAGGCCTGGAGGAGATGAGGTTTGAGAATTTTCTTCATCCTCCCACGTGAACTTCTTCACGTGTTTTTCTAGTACCTTATGGCGCTTGTTGGCGTCTTTTTCTGCTGCTTAGGAGATACACTTAGAATGCTTTCAATTTGTTTTGAGAATTTGACACGGCCCTTGAGCTACTGCCGCTTGCCATGGTGACCACTTATTAAATTTTACTGTTAATGAGGCTGAAATGTTGGGCGGTTGGCATGGCCAGGGGCCTGAACCAGCAATGGCCAGGGAACCCTAAAACAATGCTCCCCAGTTTTGTATAAGCTTATGTAAGAATACTGAATCCTTATTCTTGTTCCTATTATTATCGTTATTATTATTTTGTTATTATTATTATTATTATTATTTCCGAATTAGCCAAATTAGGAACACCTCATAGGCCTAGAATTGTTGAAATAAGATGTAGGCCTGCGACAGCTTCCTGCACAGGCGGACATGGGCCTTGGTTCTCGCTGTGGTGCTGCTGTTTAATTCTGTGAGGGCATAAGCCAACAGTTTCCTCCTTAATGAATAAGGGTCCAAAATAGAATAATTATATCTGAATATCTATCTATCTATCTATCTATCTATCTATCTATCTATCTATCCACATACACATACACATGCATATGTATTAGGGTGATTTCTCTTGGGTTCCAGGAAGGAGACCCCTGCTTGGGGAAAGAAAAGCCTCTCACAGTTCCAGAAATAAAATGCAGGTCACTACCGCCTGGTTAGTGAGTCCGCAATGGCACCAGCCGTTATCTCTTTAGGCGCGTAATGAGTTAAAATCGGCTCAGCAGCACTTCCACGCCTTGTGGGGAGTCGATAACTGCAGAGTTTCCCCTTGAATAAAAAGGCGCGGTGGGGGCAGATGGGCGCTGATGCCCCCCACCCCAGACGGTGTTCCAAGGGGAGAGGAAAAAGCCTCGGACCCTTTTAAAATGGAGCCTCTCCCGGCGCGATTGCGGCAGCGGCGATCGCAGTGAGCGGCGGCGGCTCATCACCTCCGATCGTCCTGGGGGCGAGAGATCATTATCTGAAGGTACGGTGAGCTCCCTTGGCTCGAGTTATATATCGAGTTATATATCGTAGGGAGCTGCTTGACTCATTGAAACTCAAAGCCTTAAAGGAGTAGTTGTTTAGAGTTGAAAAGCAAACCTTTTTGTTGTCTCCTTTTGAAGCCTTTTGCTATTCCGGCCAAGGGAAAGGAAATTAAGCTGCCTATATCCACGAAGGCTGAGCAAAAAACTGGGGACGCTAGGGAGGAGTCCCGTGGAGGAGGAGGAGCGTCCTCTCAATGAAAGCCCAGCCTATCAAACGAGCGACAGAAGAAGCATCATCCCCAAACAATGGATGCTCTGAACAGCTCATCTGGAGAATTTCGGGTTCAGTTGTCGTTGTACGTTAAGGACCCCCCTTATATGTAGAAGACAGGAATCCTGGAGCAAGCCCTGCAGGATTGCCCAGAATCTCATCCCACCCACCCACCCCCCGGGGCCCTGTACTACTTGCCTGCTGGTGCCGGCCACTGGGAAAGGTATACTGGACCGAATGCGCCGGGTATCGGCCCTGCTCCGTGCTGAACGCACCCTGGTTGGGAGGGTAGCTTGAGCTGGACATTGTCGTGGGTGTTTTTTGCAAAGTTGTGGGATCAAGAGTGCTGGGCGACCAAGTCTCCAGGAAACGGCCTAGGAAGAACCAGGGGAGTGTTAGGAAGCCCCCAAGACCCGGGGGAAACAAAGTTCTTTTCCTTTTTTTTTCTTTTCTTTTAAATCCATTGGGCATACCCAGATTCCAGGATTAATTTATGGTTCCTTACCATGAAAATGTTGAAAATGCATATGGATAGATCAAAAGACAGGTATGGGTAGATAGATAAACAGGAATATAAGATATGGATGGATGGATGGATGGATGGATGGATG
The DNA here is from genome assembly GCF_049901735.1 of Notechis scutatus. Lineage (NCBI taxonomy): Eukaryota > Metazoa > Chordata > Lepidosauria > Squamata > Elapidae > Notechis > Notechis scutatus. The sequence goes on from NC_142009.1 coordinate 4,764,461, forward strand.
GATGGACGGACAAGGAGAAATAGAGGAGAGAAATGTAGGTAGGTAGGTAGGTAGAAATATGGATACAGATAGACATGGATAGAGAGAGAGAGAGAGAGAAAGAGATGGAGATATAGAGAGATAAAGAGAGATAAATGGAAATAGAGATTGAGATATATAAAGATATAGAGATGATAGATGATACAGACAATACAGACAGATGGAAATAGAGACAATAGAGATAGCAATAGGCAGATAAATGATAGAAGATGATATGATAGGAAGCCAAAGATAGATATAGACAAAGAAAAAGACATAGAGATGATGGACGGATGTATGGAAGGAGAAGGAAAGAAAGAAAGAAAGAAAGAAAGAAAGAAAGAAAGAAAGAAAGAAAGAAAGAAAGAAAGAAAGAAAGAAAGAAAAGAAAGAAAAGGAAGGAAGGAAGGAAGGAAGGAAGGAAGGAAGGAAGGAAGGAAGGAAGGAAGGAAGGAAGGAAGGAAGGAAGGAAGGAAGGATAGGATATGTTTGAGAGATAGATAGATAGATAGATAGATAGATAGATATGGGATATAGATATAGATAGATGATTGATAGAAAGATCTATAGATCGATAGATCGATAGATATAGATAGGTAATTACAAAGAGAAATATGGTTAGAAATAGATGATAGATGCAGAGATGATAGAAATATAGAGATGACAAAGAGATGATAGAAATGGATGGATGGATCTATGGATGGACAGACAGACAGACAAACAGACAAATTACAGAGAGAAATAGAGTTAGAAATAGAGAGGAAAGCCACAGAGATGACCAAGAGATGACAGACAAGAAATGGATGGATGGATGGATGGCAGAGAGACAGGCGGACAAGATCACCTCCACACAAAGCTCTACTGCTAAGCTACCTTCCCACCAAGCTGGGAAGCAGAACCAGATGGAGAGGCAGGCGTGCCCCCCCCCTGCACCCCCAGTAATACCCCAAAGGCATTCAAGCAAAGGGCCAAGGAAGAGTATGATCCAGATGCCCGGCAGGGGTGCCTCTTCCACACGGAAGGTGAGCCAACATCAGGACAGAAGGCGATGCAGAGAAATCTTGCCCATTGCTCAACTCAGCAAGTGGGCCGTCTGGGGTCCTGCTGGGTTCTGGAGAACAAATGCTACAACCTCGACCAGTGACCCTGCTGGTTGGGTCTTAATGAGAAATACAATCCAAATTTGGGAGGAGGAGGAAGAACGCCCCACTAACATGCCCCGTTAACAGATGCCACTGAATTTCGGTACTACAAAATAAAAATAAATAGGGAAGAGAAGGGCCAGGGGAGACAGGAGAGCATCTTCCAATACTTGAGGGGCTGCCACAGAGAGGAGGAAGGGGGTCAAGCTATTCTCCAAGGTGCCTGAAGGCCAGACAAGGAATAATGGACGGAAACTGAACAAGGAGAGATTCAACCTGGAAATAAGGAGAATTTTCTGACAGAGAGAACCATCAACCCATGGAACAGAAGTTGCCTTCAAAGGTTGTGGGAGCTTCATCCCTGGAGGCTTTCAAGAAGAAACTGGACTGCCATCGGTCAGAAATGGTGTAAGGTCTCCTGATTGGGTGGAGGGGGGTTGGACTGGATGACCTACAAGGTCCCTTCCAATTCAGTTAATCTGTAAAACCACCGACACAAAAATGGCAGGTTGATCTTCCCCTATCTTGATCACTGGTAGCGAGCAGGAAATGAAATGTTTTTGGATTTGAAAAAGGTTTCAAGTTCAAAATCCCGTTTCTCGCTTCAAAACAGCTACTCTGATCATCCCGGAAGGGCATTGAGTATGAAACTATCTCACTAGAAGCTCAAAATACCCGTTTCAAATTCAAGAATATTTCCTTTATGAGTGAAACAGCCTTTAAGCAGGGGGGGGGAAAAATCCCTACTTAAAATTCAAAATGTTTTGCATACTGTTATGGTTGGCCAGCAACTTGTGTTGCTAAGTCAGATTTTCCAACCTTGTTACTGAATCCTTCCCTTCTTCCTCCCTCCCTCCATCTTTCCTTCAAATTCCTTCATCTTTCCTTCTTTCCTTCAGCTTCATTCCTTCTTCCCTCCCTCCCTTTTTTCGTTCAACTTTTTCTCTTCCTCCCTCCCTCCATTCATCTTTCCTTCAACTTCCTTTCCTACCCCTTTCCTCCTTCCTTCTTTCCTTTCTTCCTCTCCCTTCTATTTTTATTTCCTTCCTCCCTCCCTCCCTTCATCTTTCCTTCTTTCCTTCAATTTCATTCCTCCCTCCCTCCTTTTCCTTTTTTCGTTCAACTTTTTCTCTTCCTCCCTCCTTCCATTCATCTTTCCTTCAACTTCCTTTTCTTCCCCTTTCCTCCTCCCTTCTTTCCTTTCCTCTTCCCCCCTCCCTTCCCCTTCCATTTTTCTTTCCTTCCTTCCTTCCTCCCTCCCTGCATTCATCTTTCCTACAACTTCCTTCCATCCTTACTTCCTTTCCTCCCTCCTTTCATTTTTCCTTCAACTTCCTTCCACTCCCATCTATCCATCCATCCATCCACCCATTCATTTTTTGTAGTTGCCCAAGGGATTCTGGGCTGTTTACAAGTCTAAAATTATAAAACAGTGAAAACAATACAAAAATATCCAAAGGAGGCATACAGCAGCCGAGATAGTTCAGCAACTAACATGAATGCCAAAAAAAAACCTTGGCCCTTGACACATTTTTAGTTCTCTACCAATTTCAGCCACTCGTTTTAAAAATGGTTAAAATTTACAACAGCCCTGGAAGAAATACTCACACAATTATAACCATCTGAGCATGTGATCAAAATGTGGACACAGGCAGTCCTTGACTTACAACAGTTCATTTAGTTACCGTTTGAATTTACGGCAGTGAAAAAAGTGACTTGCGATCGTTTTTCACACTTACGACCGTTGCAGCATCTCTGTGGTCACGTGGTTTTTATTCAGATCTTTGGCAACCGACTCCTATTTATGATGGATGCCCTGCCCCGGGGTCACATGATCACCTTTTGCGAACTTCTGGCAAGCAAAGCCAATGGGGAAGCCAGATTCACTTAACAACCGAGTTACACAACTTAATAATTGTGCTATTACCGTATTTTCCCGAAAATAAGACCGGGTCTTATATCCATTTTTGCTCCAAAAGATACATTAGGGCTTATTTTCTGGTTAGGTCTTATTCTCAGGGAAATACAATAATTGAATAACAGTATGAATTCACTAAACCAGGGTCCGCCAACCTTTTGGACCTCAGGGACCACCAAACTCATCATTTTAAATCCCGCGGACCAGAGACCCTGGGAAAATCCCCCAAATAGTCTGCAGGAAAATCCCCCACCCCGTTTTCCTACCGATCAATCGTTCTTCATTTGGGATCGCAGGATACCGTCTCCAGCTCCATTCTCATGGGGAGAAAGAGAGAGAGAGAGAGACTTTGGGCTCCATGCAAGGAAAGCAGCAGAAGCCGCAGAAGTCTTTCTTTCTCTCCCCCAAACTCTGACAGAAATGAGTCTTTGCGGGCGCAGCCTCTTGGAGCAGGAGGCCTTGCAGGGTCCCAAAGACTCATTTCTGGCAGAGTTTGGGGGAGAGAAAGAAAGACTTTGGCTGCTTTCCTTGCGTGCAGCCAAAAGCAAAAACAAGCAGCCCGGTGGCCAGGACAGGTGCGAGGGGCGAGTAAGGCAAGTTCCCACTCTCCGCCCTTTCCCCCCTCCCCTCACTACGTCGTGGTGTTTGCAATGCAAGCGACGCAAGCCTTGTGTTCCAATGGGCCATGTGGGCGGCGCAGCCTTGTGTTCCCGCACAACCTGGATTAATTGCTTTGGGGGGTGGGACATTTCTCTGCGGACCACCCGGACCACCATTTGGTGACCACTGCGCTAAACACCGGCAGCAAGAAAGGTCACAAAAGGGAGGGGGAACTCAAGTATCTCACTTAGCAACATAAATTTTGAGCCCAATTGTGCTCGTAAGTAGAGGACAAGCTGTATTTATGACAGTCGCCGTGTCCGGGGCTCCTGTGATCCCCTTTTGTGACAAGCAAAGTTGACTTGACAACCAGGTGACTAACTTAACAACGGCAGTGATTCTCTGGGGCAGAATAGGTCATAAAGTGGGGGAATGACTCACTTAACAATTTTGCTTGCTTAACCGTGGAAATGTTGGCTTCAACGCTGATGATAAGTTGAGGACTCTATCTATCTATCTATCTATCTATCTATCTATCTATCTATGGTATCTATCTCTATCATCTATCTATCTATCTATCTATCTATCTATCTATCTATCTATCTATCTATCTATGGTATCTATCTATCTATCTATCTATCTAATCTATATATCTATCTATCTCTTCTATCTCTTCTATCTACCTACCTACCTAACTACCTATCATCTCTAATCTATCAAATCTATCTAATCTATCTAATCTAATCTAATCTAATCTATCTATCTATCTATCTAATCTATCTAATCTATCTAATCTATCTATCTATCTAATCTATCTATCGTATCATCTATCTATCTATCATCTATCTATCATCTATCTATCTATCTATCTAATCTATATATCTATCTATCTCTTCTATCTATCTCTTCTACCTACCTACCTACCTACCTATCATCTATCTAATCTATCTATCTATCTAATCTAATCTAATCTAATCTATCTATCTATCTATCTAATCTATCTAATCTATCTATCATCTATCTATCTATCATCTATCTATCTAATCTATCTATCTATCTAATCTATCTAATCTATCTAATCTATCTATCTATCTAATCTATCTATCTATCGTATCATCTATCTATCTATCATCTATCTATCATCTATCTATCATCTATCTATCAATCAATCTATATCTATCTATCTATCTATCTATCTATCATCTATCTATCATCTATCTATCTATCTATCATCTATCTATCATCTATCTATCATCTATCTATCTATCTATCTATCTATCTATCTATCTATCTATCTATCTATCTATCTATCTATCATCTATCTATCTATCTATCTATCTATCTATCTATCTATCTATCTATCTATCTATCTATCTATCTATCTATCTATCTATCTTAGGCTTCCAAAAATATAAAGTCTTCCAGTGGCCCAGGCGCAGTTTGCCTTAAGCCACCCATAAAAATCCAGAAAATTCTTTTAAACCGACTTGGTCTATCTAAAATTGGAGTTTTTCTAACTCAGCTATTCCTCCTCATTTGAGCAGTTTCATCTCTCTGTGAGCAGGTTTATGACCCTGGCCTTTCCACTCTATCCCCCAGAAAGCTGTAAGATTTTCTCTAGTGCCTTCTTTAAAACCAAAATGTTTGTCTTTTGCAGACAAAATTTAAAAAAAAGGGCGGGGGGACTGTGAAAAAGTTTCTAGTGGTTTTTACGAACGGAATTAACTGAGCTGGAAGGGACCTTGGAGGTCTTCTAGTCCAACCCCCTGCTCAGGCAGGAGACCCTGGTCTATACCATTCCAGACTAGTCTCTTCTTAAAAACCTCCAGTTGGTAGGTAGGTAGGAAGGAAGGAAGGAAGGATGGATAACTGAGCTGGAAGGAACCTTGGAGGTCTTCTAGTCCAACCCCCCTTCTCAGGCAGGAGACCCTACCCCGTTTCAGACAAATGGCTGTCCAATATCTTCTTAAAAACCCCTAGTGATGAAGCACCCACAGCTTCTGGAGGAAAGCTGTTCCACTGGTTAATTGTCCTCACTGTCTGCAAATTCTTCCTTAATTCCTGGTTGCTTCTCTCCTTGATTAGATTCCATCTGTTGCTTCTTCTCCTGACTTCAGGTGCTTTGGAGAATAAGTTGATCCCTTCCTCTTTGTGGCAGCCGCTCAAATACTGGAAAACTATCATGTTTTCATTAAACTAGACATACCTCATGTTTTAACCTCCAGTCCCCTAACCATTAATTTTTTCTAGGAGACAGTCTAGAGCAGTGACCCCCAACCTTTTTTACGCCGCGGCCTGGTTCCGGAATCAGCTGGGCGCTGCGGCCCAGTACCAGCATCAGCTGGGCGCCGCCATCTTTTTGATGAAAAAGTGCTTCCGGTGACCTCACGGAAGCACTTTTCATCAAAAAGATGGTGCCAGCGCTTCGTGAGCTTTTCCGGGTAGAAATGGCTTTCTACCCAGAAAAGCTCACGGGCTTGCCCGCCATCTTTATTTGATGAAAGCGTGCTTCGGTGAGCTTTCTACCGGAAAAGCTCACGGAAGCACTTTTTCATCATAAAAGATGGCGGCGCCCAGCAAGCCAGCGGACCCGGTAGGACTTGTTCCGCGGACCATTACCGGTCCGCGGACCGGTGGTTGAGGGCCCCTGGTCTAGAGCAGCGGTCGCCTACCAGTGGGCTGCAGCCCACTGGTGGGCCGTGAGAACATTTTGGTGGGCCGCCGAGAAATCTCACCCCCAGAGCACCCCCCCAAAGCAATTGATCCAGGCTGCGCAGAAACACAGGGCTGCGCCACCCACATGGCCCGCGGGAACCCTCCCCGCCCACTCACTCCTTACCTGGCAAACTTGCCTGCTAAGTTGCTATTTTTCCTTTTTCCGACCATCCTCTGTTCTGCTGTGCTGGGAGATTTAGATTAGCTAGAAAGCAGGAAATGGTTGGATTTCTTGCTTTCTAGCTAAGCGCAGCTGAACCTCCCTTAGGACTGAAGGTTTGCTTGCAAGCAAATTCAGTGCAGGCTCACGGCAAGCAAATTTGGGAGAATGAGGTAGCCGATGACAGATAGATAGATCACTGAATGATTCTGTGAGCAACTCAATCTGCCTGCTTGCTTTGCCTGATTTTGGATAAAAGTTGCTCTTTTTTTTAAAATAAAAATTTCAATATTTACATGCATGGTGTGTTGTGAGTTAATTTTGTGAGTTTGCTTGCAAGCAAATTTTATGTGACAGACTGAGCTAGCCGATGGCAGATAGATAGATCTCTGAATGAATCTGTGATTCTGTGAGCAACTCAATCTGCCTTCCTGCTTTGCCTGATTTTGGGTAAAAGTTGCTCTTTTTTAATAAAAAAAAATTCAATATTTATATAAATATTTATATTATTTACATACAAGCCATGCCCAGCCAGTCACATGACTACCAAGCCACACCCACAAATTAGGCCACGCCCACAGAACCAGTTAGTGGTCCCTGGTGTCTAAAATTATGAGTTTGGTGGTCCCTGAGGTCCAAAAAGTTGGCGACCCCTGGTCTAGAACAGAGGTCTCCAATCTTGGAAACTTTACGAGTTGTGGACTTCAACTCCCAGAATTCCTCAGCCAGCATGGAAACGGCACTTGATTGTTTTCTTGCAGACATTTCATAACCAAACTAGGTAACACCATCAGTGCTTGATGGGAAGGCAGTTTGCTCTCTGTTTATATATAAATGGCTTCCTCTTTCAGTGTCAGCAATCAGAAGGCAGATATAAATCGAATTTACACATCGTTTAAGAAACTACAATGCTAAGAAGGAAACCAAAAGACCAAAACATCTCCTTGCTAATCATCCCAGCCAGATAAACAGCGATTACCATCAAGATTAGCACCAGACTAACAAGCAGTAAACAATACCTCAATCCAGGAACTACCAACGGAGACAAAACAATTAAACCATTAACCACATCCTAATTGAGGCACTACCAAGGACACTCCCAACAACAACGACAGAGCAAGCCACTTGTACATGAAAAGAGAGCAAACCCCACTCCCTTCTAGCACTGATGGTGTTACCTAGCATGAAACGTCTGCAAGCAAACTGCAGAGCAATAGGGAAGCAATTCGACCCTGAGCAACAAATATTCTCTTCAATCGTTATCTCTGTCTCTATCTATCCATCCATCCCTCTCTCTTTCTCTGTCTTATCATTTCTGTCTGTCTCTGTCTATCTACCTACGTACCTATTCTATTATCTGTCTGTCTGTCTGTCCAACCATCCATCCACCCATTATGTCTGTCTGTGTCTGTCTGTCTGTCTATTTATCTATCTATCTATCATCTATCTGTCTATCTATCTATCTATCTATCTATCATCTATCTATCGATCTATCTATATCATGTCTGTCTATCTGTCTGTCTGTCTGTCTATCTATCTATCTATCTATATCTAATAATTATCTATCTATCTATCTAATAATTATCTATCTATCTAATAATTATTTATCTGTCTAATGTCTAATTATCTATCTATCTATGTCTAATTAAGGATCCACTAAGAACGCAAACATGCATCACCGACAGGGCAAGCCAGCTGTATATTGTATAAACAGAGAGCAAACTCCACATCCTTCTAGCACAGATGATGTTCCCTAGCTCAGAGAGCATCCAGGACCTCACAGTCCTCCTTCCTCATCCCCATCTCCTTCTTCCACTCCTGTTTTGTTGGCGTCATATATAGGTCAATACCGACACGTTGCTTCGAACAAATCTTTTGGATTCTTTTGAAGTTTGGCTCGAGGCTCATGATTTAGTTAGGGCAATCACTGGAACCCTGACAGCAAGTTTCCGCAACAGCATGAAGCCGAGTCCTCGTCCCGATAAACCCCTTTTATTTAATTTAAAGTGAATTCCTCTCCGGCAAAGTCCCAGCCAACAGTCTTTTGAGATAGTTCACAATTACAGACCTTTACCAGGCTTGGAGAGCTGACAGGCCGGTATCTTTCAGACGCCACAACACTTGGCAAAAATGCAGGAATGAACTAATTGACTCCTGCAAAAGCCCACTCCTCTTTCGCTCCTCTTTTATTCCCTATAGGAGGCGCCATTCACCGTCTACCTGTGCCTTTACTCCCAAGTCAACCCTTGTTCCTTAGCTGTTCCCTTCCTCTGGCAGCTCTGTGGATGCGCACACTGGGAACAGGCTCCAGCTGTTCTTCTTCCCCACTTATCTCTGACTCCGAAGGCAGCTGGGAAATGCCGGAGGGCGCTGACCCCATCTCTGTCTCCGACACAGAGCCCTTGTCAGAGTCTTCCCCAGACTCCAGGACTGGCCCATGTTCCTCCCCAACCTCCTCACTGTCCGAACCTGCTGCCAGCTCTGCTGGCCCCTGATGGGCCACAACAACTCCACAAACCCCACTCTCTTCTAGCACTGACGTTACCTAGCTGGGTCATGAAACACCTGCGAGAAAACAACCACGCTCAGAGAGCACCAAGGTTCTCACAGTCTCCTCCCCGCCCCCATTCCCATCTCCTTCCTCCACTCCGCAAACCTCACTCCTTTCTAGCACTGATGATGTTACCTAGCTGGGTCATGAAACGTCTGCAAGAAAACCACCCAGCTCAGAGGGCATCAAGGACCCTGCAACAGGAGTATCAAACCTTCAGCATAAAGGACGCTTTAAATAAGGATCCAGTGGCCTACTTATCTAAAAGCCACAAAACGTGTTGGGACTTATACCTGAATATGCAAATTAATGTCACAACCGTTTTCCTTCTGTCTTCCTGTTTTGAATTCAGCAGGGGAAATAAGGTGAGCTCGGGCCTAAGATTAGAGACAGTTCCACATGTCAGCTAGGTTTTTATTCCGGTTCAGAAAGGAGGGAGCAGCCATTATTAATTGCCTTCCTTGTCCCAGCAGATGCGGGGAGGGGGGGGAATGAGGGAAATCGGTGTGTGTGTGTGTGTGTGTGTGTATATGTCTGCGCTCGCGTGCAATCTGAAACTGGTCAAAGGTCTGCAGCCGAGATCTCCATTCCACGAGAACCATGACTAAAGGCAGCCTTGTGGCTTGGAATAGCAGCTCCTCCCTTCTCCTGTTCCACCCCATTTTTAAAATTGCTTTTTTTTTTCGATATTACAATACAGGTAGTCCCCGACTTACAGCAGTTCATTTAGTGACCGGTTCAAAATTGCGATGGCACCAGGGTGGATTTAAAATGTGATTTAAATCACTACCGTTTCCCCCCCAAAAAAATACGACCTACCCCAAAAGTAAGTCCTAGCTTGATTTTTTACACGCGTGTGCCCAATATAAGCCCTACCCCCCCCAATAAGCCCTAATTAAGATCCCTCCTACTACAGAGTGGATGGATAAAAATTAAGCTAGAGTGGGTTTGGGGGGGGTGGAGCTGCCCTACTACTAACCTTTGGACAGGTGTAGCCAGGCCTCGCACACCCCGACACCTGCCTTGCAGCCCCATTTCTTCTGCAGCCGGCAAGGCTGGCCAGGCTTTCATGAAGGTCTCTGGAGCTGATTAGAAAGTTCCAGATAGATCCAGAGCTCTCTTATCGGCTTCAGAGGCCTTCAGGAAAGACTTGAGGGCCACAGGAGGAGAAGTTCCTGAAAGCCTGTAGCAACGTTTCGGCAGAATCTCATCTGCCATCATCAGGTTTCTGTATTGTGTTTGTCTGTGAGTCAGACTTTTACAGTGGTTTACAGTCTGACTCACAGACGAACACAATACAGAAGCCTGATGATGGCAGATGAGATTCTGCCGAAACGTTGCTACAACTTTAAAAGCACAACTACTATGACGTGGGAAAATACCCGAACAAAGCTGAATGCCATACATGTAAGTAACCGCGAAAACTTAAGAAAACATACATACATACATACATACATACATACAAAGACAGGGTCTTATTTTGGGGGAAACACACAATAGAAAAAAGGCTTGATTTTAATCAACTCGATTTAAATCGTAATTGTTAAAAGTCTGCTGTGAAATTGTGTGAATGCATCAATGCAATGCAAGTTATCTCAGCTTGCTGAGCTCGGATTCGTTGAATGAGTTGACCCAAAAATGTAAATATTGCAAAATATATACAGCCTCATGTTACATAACTAAGCTGCATTTCATGCTGAATACGCTAAATTATTCATCTGCCTTAAATATAAAACTACCTTTAGATAGATTTTTATTCCAAAAGCATTTTATTCAAATAAATTTGATAAAAAACAAACAATCCAATTTAAATTTTTAAAAAATCCAATTAATTTTTTTTAAAAAAATAGATCATAGATTTTTATCCACCCTGAACGGCACTGAAAAAGCGAGTTAGGACCATTTTTCACACTTATGACCATTGCAACCTCCCCACGATCCCAAGGATCAAAATCCAGGTGTTTTGGGCAACTGACTTGCATTTGTGACGGTCGCAGGGTCCCGGTTTGTCACACGATCCCCTTTTGTGACCTCCTGAGAAGCAAAGTTCAAGGGGGGAAACCAGATTCACTTAACAACCGTGTTACCAACTTAACTGCAATGATTCACTTAACAACGGTGGCAAGAAAGGCGGTAAAATTCACTTTAAGTGTTTCCCTTAGCAACAGAAATATTGAGTGCAATTGTGGTCTTAAGCCGAGGACTGCCTGAATTTGACCCTGTCTGCCTGATGAAGGACTCCAGCAAACATGAAAGTTTGCATTCTATTTTAGGATCTCAAGTTTAGGATCTCTCCTTCAATGAGTATAAATAAATAGCCAGATTGCCTTAATATCTTCAATCTACAGCAATTCATTTAGGGACCAAAAGTTGCAACAGCACTGAAGAAAAATGGACTTATGACCATTCTTCACACTTACGACCATATTCCTTTATTTATTATTACATTTTTTGCCGCCCATCCCGCTATAAGGCAACCCTTCCAAAATCCCCATGGCCAGGTCATCAAAATTCGGACGCTTGGCAATTGACTCGCATTTATGACGGTTGCAATGTCCCCGGGTCACAAGATATTCTTTTGTGACCTTCTGACAAGCAAGGTTAATGGGAAAGTCACATTGTTTGAATTCAGATGCTTGACAAGTGTGAAAAATGGTCTTAACTCACTTTTTTCAGTGCTGTTATAACTTCGGTCACTAAATGGGACTGTTGTAAGTTGAGGACTACCTGTATAAAGCGATTTTTTTTTTTTGAAAAAAAAACAAACAAACCACGGTGCAGGATTGGACCTAGGACTTCCAGATGGTCTGGTTCCAAATTAAATCCCTTTTCTCACCACCCAAGTTATACCGGCTCAGATTAATAAATTGAATCAATACGTAAATCAAACATCGTAATGGTGACGCAAAGATCAAACTCACCACTTAAGTTCCTCTGAATTTTAAGGGGAAATAAGAGGAAAAAAATTCTGCCTCTGCCTACCAGCATCCATCGGTATTCATCTGGCTAGCGTCCTGTCAGTGTCTGAGAGAGTTGAGGGCTGTTTGAAAACTGAAAGAGTATTTGCTGTGAGCAAGAAGGAGACAGCAAGGAGCCTGGGTGTGGCTTAGCTCAACTGTTCTGCACTAAAGCTGGTTGCTGCTCTGAAACTGAAACTCCTCTCCTCTACTTGTGTTTTGCATTTGGAAGAGATTTCTTTTCAGGTGGGGACAGGGAGTAGAACTCCTTAGCATCAGAGCGTGTTAATAATAATAATATAGAAAATACTAATAGCTCTGGTGGTCTTTTCAAAAAATCCTCTTAGTGAGCATCTAGAAGCCAAGAGGAAAATACGTGCCAAATTTCAAGTTTGTAGGCTTTACAGTTCTGGAGATTTTGTGATGATGCGTGAGGGGTATTATTTCGCTTTTATATAGATATAGATTCAGAACTGTATTCCCATTTTACTGCATTGTGAGCCGCCCAGGGTTGCTCTCGACATTGAGACAGAGGGCACATAAACTTAATAAATAAATAAAAGTAAAAAATACTGGTAGTCCTTGCTTTACAACCATTCATTTAGTGACCAAAGTTACGGCAGCACTGGAAAAAAGTGACTTAGGACCCGTTTTTCACACGTACAACCATTGTAGCATCCCGGTGGTCACGTAATCCAAATTCAGACGCTTGGCAACGGGCTCCTATTTATGACGGTCACAGCGTCCCGGGGTTCACATGATCCCCTTTTGAAACCGTCCGACGAGCAAAGCCAACGGAGAGAAAAGCCAGATTCACTGAACCGTGTTCCCAACTGCAGTGATTCACTTTAACGGTGGCAAAAAAAAAAAGGTTGTAAAATGGAACAACACTCAGTTCAATTCAGTTCAGTTCAATTCAATTCAATGAAGAATACGCCTCTTGTCTCTGCTGGCAGTTGCACCTGGCAGACACCTGACCCCTCAGGGGTGGGAATTCTACCGGTTCGGACCGGTGCTATAGAACCGGTTGTTCTGATTTTGCGCAGTCCGGAGAACCGGCAAATCGTGCCCCTGGCTGGCCCCGCCCCTCTCCACCTTCCGCTCCCCGCCCAGTCAGTCCTTATCACGCATGGCCAACATCACTGACGGCATTCTCCCCTGCCCAGTCTCTCCTTAAGGCAGTGAGGGCAAACCTTTTCGTTGTGGTTTACCGAAAGAGTGTGCCTGCCAACACCCACAATGCAATGCAGCCCGCCCCCTGTGCATGCATGCACAACACCCCCGTCCTGCCCGCTTTACCTGCACTGCACATGTGCCCGCCTCCCAGCTGACTTTCAGCCGGTTTGAGGCCATTTTTCGCCTCCCGGAGGCTGGAGTGAAGCCTCTGGGAGCCTGAAAACGGCCCGTTTTTTCGGCCTCCTGAAACTTTCCCTCGAGCCTCCGGGAGGGCGAAAATGGCCTCAAACCAGGCTGAAAGTCAGCTGGGAGGTGCACGCAGCGCGGGACAGGAAAGTCTGGCTGGGGATCGCGTGCCTGCACAAATGGCTGTGTGCCACCTGTGGCACACATGCCGTAGGTTCGCCATCACGGCCTGAAGGTGTTTCTTTTCTTTTCCCCCTGGTGATCAGCTGTGCCAGGGTGCCCCTCGCTGTCTTACTGCTTCGCCCAGGGGGGCTACGCTGAGGCCCAGGAGGCAAAAAGAGGCGGGGGTGGAAGAGTGCTGCAAGCCCCCCTCGCGCTCCATTTTTGCCTTCCTGGGCTTCAGGGAAGCCAACTGGGAGCAAAAATGCACACACCCCCCAGGTGGTTTCCATGAGGCCCAAAAGGCAAAAAAAAATAGGGGAGGGTTGTGCTGCAAAAAAGCCACGCCACCCAGTCGCATGGCCACGCCTACTTAGCCACACCCACAGAGCCGGTTGTTAAAAAAATTTGAATCCTACCTGTGACCTGACCTCTTTCAAAACCTCCGTATCCTTCCCTAAATTTACATCCCTTACAATTTGAATCCCCAACCAGAAGGTGGCTTCTCTTTTTGGATACCTTGCTCTTCTTGTGTGACTGATGCGTAACACCCGAGTCAAACTTTCCCCTAGTGGTGACCCGGGGGGTGGCACAAAGGCAACACAGTCACATAAGTAGGAAAAGTCCCTTTAGTACCTCCAACTTTGGCCCCAATGTCCAGGTTACCTTCGGCTGGAGAAAAAAATTCTCCCAAGGACAGTCTTTAAGTGGAGGAAATTCAGTCCGAAAACAAAGTACATACAAACTGTAAATAAAAATCCACACAAACCACACTGCAGCAATTAACTGGATGGGGCAGGATAAGGAATTGCAGACTTCAAAGGCCAACAAAGCACATAAGCCTCGACAAACAAAGATAACTCATAGCTTGCTTCCAGAAATTTTGCTGTGCGTAGCTTGCCTTTTTAAACACTATTTTCCCAGCTGCAGCTAATGAAGGGAATCAGGGCCCTTTCCTCCCCCCGTAAGCCATGGAACCCCCGTTGCTCCCTTCTCTGTTCCTTCCTGCATGCCCTAGGATGAAGAGGGGGTGGGCCTGGGCCTTCCTCCAAATTCCCTCTGCCTTGCTCTACCTCTCCCCTGCTCTGCCAAGCCGGACTGTGCCCTTCCCCAGTTTCTTCCACAGCCACCAGAGTCACACTCCCACCCCGTCAGCTGCTCGACCTCCCCCTCGGAATCAGATTCCAACAGGGGCATGACACCCCTTTCCAAAGTAAATTCTTCAACTTGGACGTGATCCCCAGCTTATTTGAGTTATCAGTATCACAACTACCTTGACCTGTCCCTTTAGCGTCCCTATTAAGGTCAGCAAGGGCACTGCATCTGTTATGCTGGAATACAGCAAAATCTTTTGTGTTTATAGCCCACAGCTCTTACCCTGCCAGATCCCACGGTTGTCCATAATGCCCTTTTCCTGCAGGATCTTTGTGGTAGAGGGGGGGCTGGCAGCACGGCAGCTCAACAGAGCAGAATTCAAACCTTTGCTGTCAGAGTAAAACATGTGTACAATGAGATCGTCCTGAGCCTCCCTGTCTAGCAACGGCCTCTTGCTTTGCTATGGAAGTTTCAGGCAACAGCCCTCAACCTTTTGGGCATCAGGAAGTGGTTTTGTAAAGAGAGGGTGTTCCACGGACCGAGGAAGCGTTGTTTTGTGGACTGCCTCCATCCCACCAGTGGGGCTTTCACTTGCTTACACGACATGATTTCTGGCAGGCCAGGGCCCGGAGCTGGTCCACAGCCCAGGATCTGTGGACCGGGGGGCTGCAGAGGAAGCTTCATCCCAGCGCAGTCTGACAATCCAGCCAGTTTCACTAAAACCAGGCCTACGTAACCCTGATGTTACTTTGGAAAACGAAAAAGCGAATTTCCCCTCCAGCAACACAAGGCACACCATGTTGTGGGCAGACAGCTACACAACCACAGGGAAAGAACCCAAAGGTGGTTTTATTTTCTTCAGGAGGTAACTGGACTTTCTGGGTTTTTTTTTGTTTTTTTTTTTTAAGATGTCTTGCTTCTCGTCCGAAGAAGCTTCTTCGGCTCTGACTGGATGGAGGGTGTTAGGAATAACATGGTTACCTAATGTAGTTTGGGTAAAATAATATATATAAACTATGATAGTGAGTTTATGTGTGTGTCACTTCAACTGCAAAGCATGTAATTTTGGGTGCGGCTGTAAATCGCCATAAGAGGGAGCAAGAGAACTTGATTGTTTGCTGGCTTACTGAATTGCTTGCTGACGATGATGGATTGTTAACTGCGTGTTTATCTGCTGTTGCTGAAGGAAGAAAAGAGGTTTGACTTCTTTATATCTCTACTGCCAGGAGATATATTAATGGACTGATATTTGTAAGTTTACTGACCTCTTTTTCGACACTGGACTTTGCAACTGATTAATCCCCGGACGGACTGAACTAGTGTATGATATATGGACTGTTTGACTATGCTATAAATCTTACTGGAATAAACTATTTAACTAGCACATTGTATCTGTTTTACTGAGTGTAAACTACAACAACGTTTATCTCACATATTTGCCTGCCTGCCGTGCAGGTTCTGCTAGGATGTATATCCCTAACAGAGGGGAAGGGAAGGATTTATACTCCTTGCAGACACAGCTGGTCATTTGCATCCTTTTAGACAGTCGTTGAGGCCACTTGGAGGTTTACCTGTGTCCTCAGGGTCACCTGAGTGGTGCAACTGGTTCCTCTAGTCTGCAATTTTTCCTCTGGAAATCCATTCCTGCTCCCACACCATTCCAAGGGTGTTCATCCCAAATTGTATAGCTAAAAGCCTGTAGAAATTCTCAGTCCTCCAAGTCATGGTTGTCCCAAAGGTGCTTTTTCAGGAGGCAACTGGACTTTGCTTTTCTTTTGGAGACGATTTGCTTCTCATCCCAGAAGCTTCTTTAGCTTTGGCCTGGATGGTGGGGAAGGGAAGGATTTATACACCTTGCTGGTCATTTGCATCCTTTTAGAGAGCCATTGAGGCCACTTGGAGGTTCACCTGTGTCCTCGGGGTCACCTGAGTGGTGCAAATGGGTGTGAAGCCTTCTTGGCTGCAGGACAGAGAGCAGAAATCATCCTGCAGCCAAGAAAGCTCCAAACCCATTTGCACCACTCAGGTAAACCCCAGGGGCACAGATAAACCTCCAAGTGGCCTCAATGGCTCTCTAAAAGGATGCAAATGACCAGCAAGGCGTATAAATCCTTCCCTTCCCCACCACCATCCAGTCAGAGCTGAAGAAGCTTCTTGGATCAGAAGCGAAAGGTCTTCAAAAGAAAAAAAAACCAAGGAAGTCCAGTTGCCTCCTGAAAAAAAACAAAAAACCCACCTTTGGGACAACCATGGCCTGGATGACGGAGAATCTCTACAGCAGGAATGTCCAACCTTGGCAACTTTAAGACTTGTGGACTTCAACTCCCAGAATTCTGGGAGTTGAAGTCCACAAGTCTTAAAGTTGCCAAGGTTGGACACCCCTGCTCTACAGGCTCACGGGGAAATAAGTGTATTTACTAAGCAGCCAGTCAAGGTATCGTTTTTAAGGCACAAGGCGGAAGACCTTGCAAGATTCAAAGAAACGAGATCGCCTCCAGACGAATCAGGAAGTAAGCCCATCCGGTTGAGGACGATGGGTGGTGGGGACTTCCCCTTGCCAGAATCTGCCCGTCTCACAGGCATCATAGCCAGGCTCTGACTCTTAGTGGCAGTCCTTGACTTACGACCACAACTGGGCCTCAAATTTTTTGTTGCTGAGCGAGACTTCTCAGAAAACAACAACTGAATGAAAAACTGCTGTTGACCTTCTACTGCTGCACCATAGAGAGTATCTTAACTTACTGCACCTGTGAAGAGTTTGCCAATTGCACCAGGGCAGATAGGATGTCACTCCAGAGGGTTAAGGTCATTGCCCAGAAGATCCTGGGTTGCCCTCTTCCCTCTTTGGAAGAGCTTCATAGCTCCCACTGCCTTAAGAAGGTTCAAAACATTCTCAAAGATCCATCTCATCCTGGGCACCTTTTTTTTTTTTTTTAAACTATTACCATCTGCCACAGAATAATAATTTAAAAAAAAACAAGGACAAATAGGCTGAAAAACAGCTTCTATCCCAGGGCAGTAGCTCTTTTGAATTCTGCTGTATAGCGCAGTGTTGGTGTGGTGTCTGGGGTTTCCAGTTCAATGTGTGGAAGGTGAAGGATGTGTGGTTGTGTTTATTTTCATGGTCATGATGTGCACTGAAGATGGGGTTTGATTTCATTGAACAAGGTGCAATGACAATCAAGTTAATTAAACTAAGTTAGTAACCCAGTTAGTAACCCCGTTGTTAAGTGAATCTGGCTTCCCTGCTGACTTTGCTTGTCGGAAGGTCGCAAAGAGGGATCACGTGACACACACACACCCCCGGGCCATCATAAATATGAGTCAGTTGCCACAGGTCAGAATTTTGATCACATGATCCCAGGGATGCTTGCAATGGCCGTGTGAAAAACGGTCAGTTTTTTTTTTTCCAGGCTGTTGTAACTTCGGTCATTAGAACCAACGGTTGTAAGTCAAGGACCGTCTGTATTTATAAATGGTGTGTAAGGTCACCTCTTTTGCGTAACCACGCCATGTGCTAAGACAGTTTCCTTCCACCCCACACCCGAGGGCCTTCCATGTGCACTGGATTACAAGGCCCATTACCCTGAGCTGCACTCTGCCTGGGATTGAATTGTATCCTCAACCTTAATCCCGTCTGGAAGCTGTCACGCTAGGAAGGCTAATGTTACATATGGGTGTGTAAGGTTTCTGTCAAGATAATGAGGGGACTGGAGGCTGAAACATACAATGAACCTTTGCAGGAACTGGGCCTGGCTAGTCTAGGGAAGAGAAGGACCAGGGGAGACAGGAGAGCATCTTCCAATATTTGAGGGGCTGCCCCAGAGAGGAGGAAGGGGTCAAGCTATTCTCCAAAGCAACCGAAGGCCAGACAAGGAATAATGGATGGAAACTGACCCAGGAGAGATTCAACCTGGAAATAAGGAGGAATTTTCTGACAGTGAGAACAATCCACCCATGGAACAGAAGTTGCCCTTGGAAGTTGTGGGAGCTTCATCATTGGAGGCTTTCAAGAAGAGACTGGGCTGCCATCGGTCAGAAATGGTGCAGTTTCCTGCTTGGGCGGGGGGGCTGGACTAGATGACCTACAAGGTCCCTTCCAACTTTGTTCATCTGTCTGTCTGAATTACTGACACAGTCCGTCCAGTTTAGGATTTTATTTTGCATCACTTCAAACCTTCCAATTAAAATATGTAAGCTCTATCCTCCCCTACAGCCTTTATACATTATTTCTACAGAATATCTACACACCCCTCGCATCCTGGACATAAACTGTTTCAACTCCTACTCTTATACTGATGCTATACAGCACTGCACACCAGAACAGGTAGACACAAGGACAGTTTTTTCCCGAATGCCATCACTCTGCTAAACAACTAACTCCCTCAACGCTGTCCAATTACTTAGCAAGTCTGCATTACTATTCTTCTCATCCTTCCTATTACCTATCTCTTCCCACTTATGACTATAACCATATTGCTTGTATCTTTACAATTTATATTGCTTTGTTTCCTAGTATGATTTGAGTGCTTATTAGTAACCTATGACTATCACTAAGTGTTGTATCTTATGATCCTTGATTATTGTATTTTATTTTTCCTTTATATACACTGAGAGCATTTTCACCAAAGACAAATGTGTGTCCAATCACACTTGGCCAATGAATTATTCTATTCTATTCTATTTATATGCTGTCCATATCCCTGATAAGGTGACCCTGGAGTATAGTTAGTGCTCGACTTAACGACCAAAAGTTCTGTTGTTAAGTGAGACATTTGTTAAGTGAGTTTTGCCCCGTTTTACAACCTTTCTTGCCACAGTTGTGAAGCAAATCACTGCAGATGTTAAGTTAATCACACGGTCGTTAAATGAATCTGGCTTCCCAATGGACTTTGTTTGTCAGAAGGTCACAAAAGGGGATCGCGTGACTGCGGGAGACACTGCGGTCGTCATAAATAGGAGCCAGTTGCCAAGCCTCTGAATTTTGATCACGTGACCAAAATGGTACAATGAAGTGTGGAAAATTATCATTATTATTATTATTTATTGAATTTATATTGCCTCCTATTTGCCCATGGTGACTCGAGGCGGCTTACAGAATGTAAAACCATATTTAAAATAAAAATAAAAAAATAAAAAACCAATAAAACCTAACAAAAAGAATCAACTAAATTAATAAAGTACAACAGAACAAAATCTGGAATAAATAAATCCATAAATTAATCAATAAAGCACCCCCTAACTTCCATCCACCCTGTCCCGACGACAGCAGATCACACGAGCCATTTGCTCATAAAATCCCTTTTTCCAGTGCCATTATAACTTTGAACCGTTACTTTAAACGAACTGTTGTAAGTCAGGGACTACCTGTATTCACTTTTTTATACTTTATATTAGGGCACTGGACTGTTTCCTAGTATGATTTGAGTGGTTATTGTACCCTATGACTATTATTTACTGTTATACCTTATGATTCTTGACGAATGTCTCTTTTCTTTTTATGTACACTGAGAGCATTTGCACCAAGACAAATTTCTTGTGTGTCCCCCTTGGCCAATAAAAAGAATTCTAATTCTAATTTCTTTTTTTCCTGTCCTTTCCAAGACACTGAAAGCAGAATAACAGAGTTGGAAGAGACCTTAGAGGTCTTTTAATCAGGGTCTTCAACCTTGGCAACTTTAAGATTGTGGACTTCAACTCCCAGAGTTCCTCAGCCAGCTTTGCTGGCTGAGGAACTCTGGGAGTTGAAGTCCACAAGTCTTAAAGTTGCCAAGGTTGGAGACCCCTGTTTTAATCCAACCCCATGCCCGTGATAGGAGACCCTGTTCCATTTCAGACAGGTGGCTGTCCAGTCTCTTCTTAAAAACCTCCAGTGATCACTGGAGCACCCACAACTTCTGGTGGCCAGCTGTTCCACTGGTTAACTGTCCTCGCTGTTAGGGAGTTTCTCCTTAATTCCAGCTTGCTTCTCTCCTTGATGAGTTTCCCATCCGTTGTTTCTTGTCCTATTTTCAGATGCTTTGGAAAATTAGGTTGACACCCCACCCCACCCCCAATTCTTCTTTGGGGCAGCCCTCAGATACTGGAAGACTGCTCTTATCTCCCCCCCAGTCCTTCTTTGCATTAAACTAGAGAAACCCAAGGCAGGCTGCCTACCCTCCCTTGTCCCGTTCTTTGCCTGTGCAACTTACAAGAATTGGGAAAGTGCAGCTGGAGCAGTCAGGAAAATGCCGGAGGTGGGACAGTTGATGTGAAGACAGGTTGGGAATGGCTGACCAAGACCAGTGCATGAAGAACGGGGGAGAGAAGCAGCCATAGGGGAGGGGTGGAAGGTCAGCAGTGAGTAGCTTTGCTAGAGTTTGTGTAACTACAGATAGTCCCTGAGAACAGTGACTTAGGAGTGTTTTTCACACTTATGGCTATTATAGCATCCCCACAGTCACTTGATTCAGATTCAAAATTCAGACACTTGGCAACTGGTTCCTATTTATGACGGTTGCAGGGCCCTGGGGTCATGGGATCCCCTTTTGTGACCTTCTGATAAGCGAAGTCAAATGGGAAGGCAGATCCCCTTAACAGCCCTGCTCCTAACTGAACAATTGCAAGGATTCCCTTGAACAACTCCTGCCAGACAGGTCATAAAATGAGGCAAAACTTACTTAACAAGCTGTCTTGCTTAACAATAAAAGCCTTGGGCTCAATTCTGGTTGTATGTCGAGGGTGGCCTGTAAATGCAGCTTAAAAAACACCCCCAAGACTACGGCATAATTTTTTTTTTTTTTTTAATTTCTCTGAGCTGAACTAGCTCAAGTTCTCTCTGTTCATTTAGCAACCATTTTAAGTTACCACAACACTGGAGAAAGAAAAAAAAAGACTTGTAACCACTACTCGCGCTTACAACGATCACAGCACGCCCAAGGTCACCTGAACAAAATTTGGGCACAAATACACAACCAGTGAGTATTTACAACGGTTCTGCAGCCTCCCTGGGTCACATGATTGTTATCTGTGATCTTGCCAGCTGGCACCCAACAAGCAAAGACAATTGGGGAGTGTTGGATTCAATTTAACAGCCATGTGATTCATTTAAAAACTTCAGGGATTCCCTTAACCACCAGGACAAAAAGGTGGTAAAATAGGGCATAACTCATTTAATGCCCACCTCGCTCAGCAATGGAAATTCTAGTTGTTAAGTCGAGGATTTGTGGCTTTTTTAAAATCCAAAATGATATTATATAGCACAGACACCCCATCTAGTATTCCTCCCCGTGAACCCTGCGGAGAGGGTCCTAGCCCCCTTTGTATTTGAGAGAAACACGAACTAAGGTTTCCACCACCTAGTAAAGCACCTTCCTCCTTGACCTTTATGCTGAAAGGGAAGGATTGGCCCAAAGTCCGTCAGGGAGGGCAGAGGCCTAAGGTTTGGTCTAGTGGTTAAGACACCAGGCTAGAAAACAGGAGACTGGGAGTTCTAGTCCCGGCTTAGGCACAAAAGCTGGCTGGGTGACTCTGGGTCAATCACCTGGAGACAATGAGTTCTAGTCCTGCTTTTCAGGCATGAAACCAAGCTGGGTGACTCTGGGTCAAGCACCAGGAGATGGTGAATTCCAGTCCTGCCTTAGCCATGAAAGTTGGCTAGGTGACTTTGGAGTTTGGATCCAATCACCAGGAGACAGAGAGTTCTAGTCCTGCCTTCAGCATGAAAGTCAGCTGGGTGACTCTGGGTCAATCATCAGGAAACGGTGAGTTCTAGTCCTGCCTTAGGCCTGAAAGCAGGCTGGGTGACTTTGGCCCAGTCCCTCCTCTCTCAGACCAACCCACCTCACAGGGTTGGCGTTGTTGTGGAGAAAATAGTTGGAGGGGTGGGTGTGTGTGTTGGGGTTATCTCCTCTGCCTTGAGTTATTTGTAAAAATAATAAAGTTGGGATGCAAATAAACAAAGGTGAATAGAGCCAAGCCTCCCTGCTCCTACACCAGACACTTATTCTCTCTTCCACGCAGCCCCATCCAGCCTTTCACAATCTAAACGCTTGTTGGTTCCATAAAGACTCTAAGATCCATCATTCCCAACAACCAAAAGCCTGCATGCTAGGCAGGCTGACGCTTTCCATTACCCATCACTACAAGAAAGGAAATGCCAAGAGCAAATTCTGAGGTTACAATCTGTACACCAAAAGCTGGGGAAACATAGGCTGGCTGTGGATGATGGGAGCTGCTTGCAGATTAAAACATTCAGGGCTGCGGACGATAGTGGCGTCCTATCCATGGGAGAGCAGCCAAGGGTTGAAAGTGCAGCGGGGGGGCGGGGATAATGGGAACTGTCTCAAACCTCTTGAAGGGAGAAAAAAAATAGGGATAGGAGTTGGGGATGATGGGATCTGGCACCCAGATGAATAGGGGCCACTCAGAGAGCCAGAATGGAAATTGCAAGCGAAGCAGCAAAAAAATATGGGCAGAGCCAGGTGTGGGTGTGAGGGACGATGGGATCCTATCAGCCCCAAACTCTAGATCTGTGGAGGGTCTGGAGGAGTGTGAAGTTGGGGACCATGGGAGTTGTAATGGGATCCCATCATCCCCAACCTCTAGATCTACGGAGATTCTGGGGGCTAGGGACGATGGGAATTGTAATCCAAGGCACAAAACACAGGGCTGGGGAAAGGAATACAAAGTAAATAAATAGGGCCGGTGGGAGTCATATGGGGAAAGGGGGGGAGGGAATACTAATTCAAGTGGGAGGTGTTGCTGCTGCTGCTGCGAACGATGGGAGGTGTAGTCCCGGCGCACGTGCACAGAACCGCGCAGGCCGGGAGCTATGGGAGGTGTAGTCCGGCGCCTCGGCATACCTCGAGTGGAGGGTCCGTTCGCTCCCCCTTCGACCTGTCAGATTGCCGCTCGCCCCCCCCACCACCACCACCGGCCTCGCCCCCCCCCCCGCCTCTTCCGCCCTCCTTTTCCTTCTCGCCCTCCCCTCCAGAAGGCCGGAAGTGCCCCTCCCGGGAAGAAGCCGCGCTGGGCCCGGCCTGGCCTCACCTCATCCTGCAATTCCTCGGCGGCGTCGGTGGCACCAGCGGTGGCGGCGGCAGCGAGACCTCCTCCTCCTCAGCCGCCGCCATCTTGACACTCTCCCCCCCCCTCCGAGCCCCCTCCCTCCGGCTTCCCTCGAGGCTCCGCCCCTCCTCGCCCCTCGCGAGGCGGGGTCCTGGCAGCACCCGCCGACGCCCTTTCGCCCACTTAAAAAAAAACTCACCGGGGCAGCACTTAGAAATTCTCCCGTCCGCTCATCCGACAGGCTCCTTGCTAGCTGTTAACTCTTCGAAGAGGAAAGAGGCAGAGTGAATTCCATAGGAAGCGCGCGGGCCGATTCGAGGTAGGAAAATCGACTACACCCCTTCCAGGACCGTGCGGCACCAATTAAGCGAACTCTACGGTGGGGACGCTTCGGGCGGCGAGCGGGGGAGAAGAGTCAGAGAGGCGCGCTGGCCAATAGGGATGCCAAGGTGGAGGGGCGTGGCCCCGAGCAGCCAGCCAATGGGAAGGAGCAACTAAGGCGGCCTCTGAGGTGAAGGCGATAAGGGGGGCTTTGTAGGGACCTGGTGGACTATAGACATAACAAAAGTACAGAGAGACACGTGCGAAAGATATTGCGACATGATCCTTTTAGAAACTTGTTTTGGCAAAATATACTATATTTTCCAGCGCTTCCAGCTCTAAATTGAAGAATTTTATTGGCTTTTGCTGATTATTATTTTTAAACGGCGCCAGATATTAATCTGCAATCAAAACATAGAAAGACTTTTAAAAAACTGATTAAAATAACTCTTTTCTATACGGTCGGCTAGAAATAAGATTGTTCTTTCTGAAAAATTTTTTGCAACTTTTGCAAAACTCTTTAAATCTTTAAATAACTCTTTAAATCCATGGAGGCTCTGAATTCTATTCCCCGGAATAATAAACCAAAAAAAAAAAAAAAGGCTTCTTCTGTAAACTTTGCATCTGGGTATCCCAGAAAGAGACAACCCTCTTCACTTTCTTAAATCTATGGGCTAGATACTTCCGGCTGTACTTGAGGATGAGGTCACGTCCAATCAGAGAGCAGGAACGGTGAGCAGCCCTCCCCAACGCCATTGGAGAGCGGGAAATCAGTACCCCCCCCCCTTTACAACCAATTAGAATATAGCATTCTTGCCTAAATTCATTAAGAAATCAAGACAAGGAAGAGGGAGGGGCAAAGTCTCCTGGAATTAAAGAGCAACTTAATTTAATTAGCCCTTAATTGAAAATCAGCAAAAACTCTTTTGCACAACGTTAATTATATGGGTGGGTTTGGGTTAGCAACTTGCTCAAGGATTTTGGCTTCAGTCCTAACCATATTGGCAAGTTCATACACAACACAGCGTTGTTCACCCACCATGCTACTCTGCAGCCAAAACTTGAGTTCTTAAATCAACTATCATTGCCAAGAAATACATTCCTGTATAGTTTGGCAAAGTAAAGATCTGTAGACTTCAATTCCCAGAAATCCCTAGTAAACCTGGGGAATTCTGGGAGTGGAAGTCCACCCCTCTTCAAGCAGGGAGATTCTGGGAGTGGAAGTCCACCCATTGTAAAGCATGCTGGCTGGGGGATTCTGGGAGTGGAAGTCCACCCCTCTTCAAGCCTGCTGGCTGGGGGATTCTTGAAGTGTAAGTCCACACCCATCCTAAAGCATAGCATGTTGGCTGCGGGATTCTGGGATGTGAAGTACACACACCTTCAAATTGCCACAGTTGGGAAATACTGTATTTACACATTCAAAGCACAGTAGATTTATTCAGGATGGAAAAATAAACACATTGCGTGATAGTTTTACAGACTTTGCAAAGTCAGCCCAAAAATAGTAAGGGAAAAAAAACCTACCATTTTCCAAGGAAATTGTTAACAATTGATTCTGTAGAACAAGGAAATCCATCTATGGGTACAAACAACATACCAGCAGTAATGTGAAAGTCCCGTTTGATTTGGATTACAAATTCCAGGCAAAAATTGTGAGAACGCATCTTGAGTTGCAGCAAAATAAGTGTAGCATTCTCAATTTGCAAGCCAATAAGAGCTATACATTTCTTCCAATTACACTAATAAATAGCCACTTTGGTTTAGTGGTTAAGGCACCAAGCTAGAAACCTAGTGAGTTCTAGGCCTGCTTTAGCCATGAAAGCTAACTGGGTGAATCACCAGGCGATAGTGAGTACTAGTCCTATCTTAGGCATAAAAGCCAGGTGGATGATTTTGAGCTTTTTCAGGCCAGCATACCTTAAAGGGTTGTTGTTGTTAAGAAAAATGGAGGAAGGAGGAGGATGATTTGGCATGTTTGGTCATGACTTATTTATAAAAGTCATAAAGGCAGGATATAAATAAAATGTAAAGTAATATTCTGTCACAGTGGTTCTCAAAGTCTGGTTTGGGAACCCCTTAGAATCCCTAGCCCAAGACCCTTTCAGTGGTTGCCCCAAATACAAAAATTTCTTTCCAGATTTGTTTTCATTTCTAATAGAGTAAAATTGATAGACATAACCATATAAAGCAAAGCTCTTTGGGCCCAGAGTTTGTTTTAATACTATAAAAGGATCCTGAATCTAAAAGATTTGAGAAGAGCTGTTCTATTAGATTGAGCCAATCAAAGATCCATTTTAATTTCACCTGCCAGTGTTTTTTTTAGAGACCACAACTGCACCCTTATTTGAATGCTAATTTAAAAAAAAATGTTTGTAGCATAACACTTCAGGCATGAAGTGGCTTGTTTGTGAGTAACTCCTACTGGATTCATTTGTGCTTCTTTGGAGGCTGGTGGGTATTCCACCCAAATACGTGTGGTTGGAGCTGAATGATCAGTTCATATTACACATACACTTGTATTGTGCAATGCAAGTTGTTTAAAGGTTATAGTAGAAGAGTCTAACTATTTTCCTTCTCAGTTGTATGATGTTGATGAAAACAACTGAAGATTCATAGCGGTCAATAATTATAATCATATTTCCTATGGCTGTAAATCAGGGGTGTCCAACCTTGACAATTTTATGACATATGGACTTCAATAGAATTCCCCAGCCAGGATGCTTTAAGACAGGTGGGTTTCCACTCCCAGAATTCCCCAGCCAGCATGCTTTAGGATGCCCAAGTTGGGACAGCTTGGAGAAAACTAATCAGGAAGAGATATTCAGACAACTGCACAATATTTGATTTTAAGGCTATGCCTACCAAGCAAAGGAAATATATCGGTTTTATTCTATTTATTTATTAAGATTTTTATTTATTGATTTGTCAATTGCTTATAAGGTAGGAATAAGTATAAACATGAGTAAGAATACAGGAAATAGGTATTTATTTATCCCACCTTTATTATAAGTTATTGGAGGTGGTAAACATACATAACATTCCTTCTTTGGCTTATGTTCCTCAAAACAACAACTCTGTGAGGAGGGTCAGTTGGGCTGAGAGTGTATGACTGGCCTAAACTCACCCTGCCAACTTTCACAACTAGGGCAGGACTAGAACCCACTGTCTCCTGGTCATTGGCACAAAATCATGCAGCTGGCTTTCATGCATCAGATGGAACTAGAATTCACTGTCTTCTGGTGATTGGCCCAAATTCACCCAGATGGCTCTCACGTCAGGACTAGAACTCTCCTAGTCTCTAGATCAGCACTTTATCCACTAGGTCAGATTGCCTCTCATTTCCTTTTGTCAGATGTCTGATTATCCCACTTTGGACTGACAAGCAGCATGTAAAAAGTCTTCAAAGAAATGTTATATTTAAACAGATAAACTGTATCTCCAGCAAGCAAGTGGAAAATAGCTTCAGAAGTTTTGGAAGGATTTTGATTTCCAGTGAGAACGTTTAAAACTTTGTAAAATTTTGTAAGGCAGGATGATTGCACAATAAGGACCTTTTCCTAAATTAAGCACAAATGGAGAATTTCCTTTCTAGCACAGATCAGAAATTTCAGTGGCAAATCCTTAATTCCTCTTCCCCTTTGTTTGCAAGCCAGCAAATAATAAGAGCAGCATAAATTTGAGTGCAAGGGGAAAAAAAACCTTCTGGAAATTTAAGGTTAGTCATGCATTGGTTATATAAACTTTGGAAGTTTGCCAGTGAGAGGAATCCTGTACATACTTAACAAAAAAATATCTTTGTAGGATTTTACATATATACATAGGATTGGTTGGTCAATTATTTATTTAAAAACTAATGATGCCATACATATTTAAAGGTATTGATGAAAAGGCAAACATAACATTGTGAAGAAATCTGCAAATTCCAACTTCATTTTAATAAGACATTTACTTGGAAGGGAACACTATTAAAATCAGGCCATTCTAAGTAACCATACTCAAGACCAGATGGCAAAATACCTTTCTATTTATGTTGAATAAATCCAGATGTCCTCTCCAGAACAAGAATGTGGGAGCCTGTTATCCCAAAAGGAGAATATTGGTAGCTGCAGCTTGAACTGTAGGGTCCTAGGCACCCTCTGAGTTTGGTTGTTTTTGCAGATGTTTCAAGACCTGACTAGAGAATATCATCAGTGCTAGAAGGACAGTTTGCATAGAAGAGGAGGAAGATTGTGGAGTCCTTGGTGCTCTCTAAGTTTGGTTTTCATGTACGGTTCATGACCAGATTAGGAAACATCATCAGGGCTAGAAGGGAGTGGGCTTTGTGGAGGGGAGGAGGAGCAGGAGAGGACTGTGGAGTCCTTAGTGCTCTCTGAGCTTGGTTACTTTTGTGGAAAGGGAACTTCACGAGGACAGTGGTGTCACCCAAGCAGGAAAAGCCCAAAGGGAACATCAAGCCAGCCATAAAACAAACTTGCATAGGAAAAGGAATCAAATAAAAGGTATTAAAGAAGCCCCTTAGACAAAAGCCCAAATAATTAAGAAAACTAAGGAAACAAGAAAAGAAAACCCTTACAAACACAAGACATGCCAAATCAGCAAAACAGACAAAAGACACAAAATATATTGCAAAGGAGACAGACAGGAGATTGCCACAAAACAAATATAAGAAACCATTAAGCAAAAAAAAAAAAAAAGATTAGGACGAAACCGATAATCCAATCAAACCACCCCGCAAAGTTTGCCTTCTGCACCCCGCGGAGTTTACCCTCCGGAAGAAATGAAGACAACCCCTGACAGGATTTAAAACATTAAGAAATACAAACACAAGCACACACACACAAAAGGAGAAAAGGTATAAAAAATCAGGGACTTAACATACAAAGCTAGCTAGCCCAGGAACGCAGACTTCTTGCTATATCTCGCCTTCCTGAAAAATAAAAAAGATCCAGCTTTCAAGCAGTTGTCTGTATCCTTGCACCAGAGCCCTCCCAGCGGGAAAATCGAATCCTCAGAAGAAAGGCATTTTGACAGCCTTTCAACATTTTCTTACAAGCATTTCATACCCAACTAGGGAATATCATCAGTGCTAGAAGGGAATGGAGTTTGCGGAGAGGAGGCAGCGATTTGGTGCTTTCTGAGTTTGGTTTTCTTAAAAAGTCTAATGGATCAACTAGGGAACATCATCACTGCTAGAAGAGAGAGGGGGGAGGAGAGGACTATGGGGTCATTGATACTTTGTCAGCTTGGTTGTTTTCTTGCAGAAGTTTCATGACCCAATTAAGAGACATCATCAGGGCTAGAAGGGAGTGGGATTTGTGGAGAAGAGGAGAACTGTGAGGTCCTTGGTGCTCTCTGAGCTTGCTTTCTTGCAGACCTTTTGTGATCCAATTCAGTAACATCCTCAGGGCTAGAAAGAAGTAGGGTTTGTGAAGTAAGGAAGAGGAGGAGAAAGCAGGACGACTGTGGGGTTCTTGGTACTCTCCGAGCTTGTTTGCTTGAGGACATTTCATTACCCAACTAAATAACCTCATCAGCAAAGAACCAATAACTCCACAGCTTTTATCTCCAACAAATTCAATATTCCTGAATATAGTGCTATTTATCCATTGTTAATTTATCCACTAATAGATTATCTGGTTTTCTGGATTCTGCAACAACCTGAAATTAAGCGACACTTTGCAAAGGTGAAGTTCACACTGTATGAGAGAGTCCAATGTACTTTAGTGTCTCTGAGGAGTTTTGCCATGTATTTTTTCTTTTACGAATGAATTGGAAGGGATCAAAATTGAGATAGTTAAAAGGATGCAGGATGCTGCACCTGAGCTGCTGATCCAGGTATTGAAGCATTGTATTTGAAAGGAGGAACCAACCCAAAGGCGTTCAGATAAAAAATAGATTGTATCTTATCCTAGATTTGGTAATCAGCAACGGTTTTATAAGCCAGCTTGGAAATACCAAGAAAATACCATTTTCTCTAAAAGAATAAGAGGCGGAACCATTCGTTTGGGGTTCAGATTTCCATCCGGACTTTCTTTGTCCCTTCCTCTTTTTTTTCTTCTTTCCTGCGTTTCAATGGCGACGAACGGCCCGTTTCTTTTCCTTTTTGCCGTTCTTTTGCTATCGTTGCTTTCTCGTTGGTGGCTGCAGCGGTACCACGGCCTGAGGAAGTGGCGGCGGCCGGACCACCGGACGCTTTTCTCAGACGGCCCGGAGGCGTCAGCGACGGTGCGACGCGACATCCAGACCACCCGCGTCCTCTTCGTGACGGCGCACCCTGATGACGAAGCGATGTTCTTTGCCCCCACCATCCTCGCCTTGAAGTCGGCCAGCCTGTGGCTGCTCTGCGGCTCTACAGGTGAAGGGGCGGGGGAGAAGAGCGCTGCGGAGTTGCCTAGCAACCGCGGCTTCGGAATGCCCATCTTGCGCGCGGGGCTGAACGAGCTCACGCCATTGCGGAGTCTCTCTGACGTCATCTGACTTCGACCTTCCCAAGAGCTCCGCCCATCTCTAGCCTGTGTATTGCCTGAGTTAATAAAGGTCCGCCATTGAATGTGACGTCACTGAGCCTCAATTTGCCCTGTCTACAAAATGGGCATAAAAACCAAGCAGAAGTTGGTTCGTTGAGAGGCTTATATAGCCTAAAAAGACCGTCATAAGAACATGCCAGTTGCCAAGCCCCTAAAGTTTGGTCATGTGACCATGTCACTTAAGTCGTGTTTTAAGTCGGTTAAATAAAGAGAGAAAAGAAAACAAAGAAAATAGGAGAGGAAGCTCTGCACTAAACATCATTTTTCCCCAAACATAGTTGTTAAAAGAGCAAAAGTTAATAATGCAAGAGTAGGACTGGGATGTTGCAAGTCCCCCTCACTTGTGGAATCTTAATATGTAACCTTGGGTGACACTCTCAAACACCTTTTTCTATGGATTGAAGAAGAAAAATAAAATAAAATATACATGACTGGTACATTATTTTCTTAACAATAATATGGCTTATTCCTAATGGGGGCTCCATCACTGGTGGTTTTCAATAAAAAGTTTTGACCAGGATGATATAAAGACTCCTCCTGAGGAATGGGTTGGACTAGAAGACCTTCAAGATCCCTTCCAGCCCTGTAGGATTCTATGCTAGTCTCTCAGAATCAGACCATCCTACCTGGCCTGGTTGTGGTCTGGAGAAAAGTGAAGGAGTGGGGGCCAGATACATTGCCTTGTATTCCTCAAAGGCAGGATAAAAATCAAGAATAGAATAGAATAAAATTCTTTATTGGCCAAGTGTGATTGGACACACAAGGAATTTGTCTTAGTGCAAATGCTCTCAGTGTACATAAAAGAAACATTCATCAAGAGTCAAGAATCATAAGGTACAATACTTAATAATAGTCATAGGTACAATAGAATAGAATAGAAGGACATAGGAATAGAATTTAAATAGGATGGGATGGGATGAGATGAGATGGAACCAGAGGTGGTATTCAGCAGGTTCTGACCAGTTCTGGAGAACCGGAGTGGAAATTTGGGGTAGTTCAGAGAACCAGCAAATACCACCTCTCAGTAGATATTTTACAGTATCCTTACCCTGCCACGCCCACTGAGCCACGCCCACAGAACAGGTAGTAAAAAAATTTGAATCCCACCACTGGATGGAACGGGATAGAGAATAGAATAAAGACTAGACTAGACTAGAATAGAATAGAATAGAATAGAATAGAATAGAATAGAATAGAATAGAATAGAATAGAATAGAATAGAATAGAATAGAATAGAATAGAAATAGAAAATTTTTCTTCCTCTTTTCAGCTATCAGGGTCTTGTTCCCAATGTCTCATTCTATTCTTTTTATTTTGATTGATTGATTGGGATAGGTTGCTCTGTAATGACAAGTTTTCCCCAAAAGCCATCACTCTGCTAAGCAAATAATTCCCTCAACACTGTTCAACTATTTACAAAGTCTGCACTACTATTACTATTAATCTTCTCATCACTCCTTATCACCCATCCTCTCCCACTTGTGACTAAATAACATTGTCACTTGTATCCTTATGATTTCTATTGACTGTTTCCTAGTATGATTTGATTGCTTATTGTGCCCTGTGACTATTATTAAGTGTTGTTGTACCTTATGATTCTTGACAAATGTGTCTTTTCCTTTATGTGCACTGTGAGCATTTGCACCAAGATGAATTCTTTGTGTGTCCAATCGGCCAATAAAGAATTCTATTCTATTCTGTTCTATTCTATTCTATTCTATTCTATTCTATTCTATTCTATTGTATTCTGTTCTATTCTATTCATAGTCTTTTGAAATTTACTTACCTTTTGAGTAAGCATACATGTAGTCCTCGAGGTACCACCATAACTGAGCCCAACATTTATGTTGCTAAGTGAAACATTTGTTCAGTGGTTCCCGCCATGTTGCGATCTTTCTTGCCACAGTTGTTAAGTGAATCATTGCATTTGTTAAGTTAGTCATATGGTCATTAAGTGAACCTGGCTTCCCCATTGACTTTGCTTGTCATAAGGTTGCAAAGGGGGAATCATATGACCCCGGGACACTGCGGCCGTCATAAATATGAACCAGTTGCCAAGCATCTAAATTTGGGGTCATAAGTGTGAAAAATGGTCATGGTTCACTTTTTTCAGCACCGCTGTAACTTCGAACGGCCACGAAACGAGGACTCGAGGACTACCTGTAAGTCTCTGCTGCCTCCCTCAAAACCGCCAAATGGGAGACAAATACATGATAAAACTTAGCCAGTGTCAGCCTTCAAGATTTTCTACTATTGCTTTGCATCTTTCGGCTGCCATAAGTAACGGGGGGAGGAGGGGGGATTGTCTGGGAAGAAAGCTGGAGGTGTTACATTCTTGTGTGGTGTAAATGAGGAGTGGGGGGGAGTATAAATTCCTGCTTTTAGGTTTCTATTTCTCGCTTAGCTTTCTTTTCTCTGTGCAGCTGCAAACTTTTATCAAAATATGCCAAGGTCAACTGACAGAGGCCTCATCACCACCTGAAGTTGTCCACATGATCATATCCAGAACTTTTAATTGGAAGAATCTTTTGAACTTTGGGGGGTGGGAACAATTCCATCACTTTGTATATGTGATTTGCACGCCTAATTTCTCAGATTCAGAATCCTACTTGATGCTACCACTTCATTTTTCAGTAAAAGAATTCTTTTCTCTAATCTATGGAGTCTAAGTATTTCTTTCTTGGATTTTGAATGGAGCACAGACTGACAGCCAGTAAAACAAAAATGCAGCAATTCTTTTCCAGCACAGATTCTGTTCTTGTGGAGTCTTATTCTGTTCTTTCATTAACCTCTTCCTCTTTTGAGTCCTCCTCAGTGGCTTTAATTTTCTTTTTCCTGGGAATGTTTGTGCCAAAAAAATATATTGGTAAATGAATAAATTCCAAATGGAGGCAAAAGAGGTGACTTTGATCTCTTTTCTATCATTCACAGGGAATTATTATCAGCAGGGAGAGATACGTAAAGCGGAACTGATCGAAAGCTGCAACGTTCTAGGGATCCCTGCTTCCCATGTAACCATCCTGGACCACAGGTAAGAATCATAGAGCTGGAAGGAATCATAGAGCTGACCTAAAAGATCATCAAGTCTGACCCTTACTACACCATCCCCAATATATGACTATGGGAAGTCCTCAGCTTAAGGGCACAATGGAGCCCAACATTTCCATGGCAAAGCAAGACAGTTGTTCAGTGAGTTGTGCCCCGTTTTACGACTCTTTTTGCCATCGTTGTTAAGTGAATCACTGCAATTATTTAAGCTGATAACACGGTTGTTAAGCAATTCCATCGTAAATATGAGCCAGCTGCAAATGTCCGAATTTTGATCATGTGACTGTGGGGATGCTGCCATGGTCGTAAGTGTGAGAAACAGCCATAGATCATTTCTTTCCGTGCGGAGAAACAACACAATCCAGTTCGGATGTATTACATGGATATGGCGAGAAAAAACGATTCTTGCGAGTTTACCAGACGGATGGCATGGGGAACAAAGCCGTTACAGAATCCGGTAGTTCTGCCAGAATAGGGGTGTCAAACTCAAGGCCTGAGGGCCGGATTTGGCCTGTGGAGTCGGCCTGGAAATAGGAAAGGACCAGTCCGCAGCACTTCTGCGGCTCCCCGTGCCTCGTTTTCACCCTCCATGGACTCCTGCTAGCCAAAAACGGGCTGAAAAATGGGCCGAAAACAGGCTGAAAATGGGCCCCAAATGGCTGAAAAATGGGCCGAGTCAGCCAAAAAGCGGGCCCAAAACAGCTGAAAAACAGGATAAAAAAGAGGCCCAAATGGCCCAAACCTGGGCCAAAATGGCCAGAAAAAAGGCAGAAAAACAGACCCAAAACAACTGAAAACGAGCCAAAATGGGCAGAAAAGGAGGCATAAAAATGGGCCAAGATGCCCAATAAACAGGTGTAAAACAGGGCCAAAAAAGGCCAAAAAATAGCCCAAAATGGCCAAAAACTGGTCCAAAATGGGCAGAAAAAGAGGTAGAAAAACAGGTCAAAATGCCTAAAAAGGGGCTCAAAAATGGGCCCCAAATGGCTGAAAAATGGGTCAAAACAGCCAAAAAACAGGGCCAAAACAGGCCAAAAAAGAGCCCAAAATGGCCAAAAACTGGTCCAAAATGGGCAGAAAAAGAGGCAGAAAAATGGACCAAAATGCCCCAAAACCAGGCTGAAAAATGGGCCAAAACAGCCAAAAAAACAGGCCCAAAACAGCCAAAAAACAGGGCCAAAACAGGCCAAAAAAAACAGGCCCAAAACAGGTCAAAACCTGGTCCAAAATGGGCAGAAAAGGAGGCATTAAAAATGGGCCAAGATGCCCAAAAAACGGCTATAAAACAGGGCCAAAAAAGGCCAAAAAACAGCCCAAAATGGCCCAAATGGCCAAAAACTGGTCCAAAATGGGCAGAAAAAGAGGCAGAAAAATGAGCCAAAATGCCCAAAAACCAGGCTGAAAAACAGGGCCAAAACGGCTGAAAAATGGGCCAAAACAGATTGAAAAACGAACCAAAATCGAGCCCAAATCGAGCTGAAAACCAGGCTGAAAAACGCGCCCAAAGTGGCCAAAAATGGGCCCAAAATGGACCACGCCAAGCCCCCCTCGCCCTCCCTCCACCACCAGCCCACAGACGAGAACTACAATGGTGATCCGGCCCTGGAAAAAATCAAGTTTGACACCCCTGTGCTAGAAATATTTTGAAACACCTAATAACATTCTTATTTTTATCAATCGAGGATTTATTATAAATCCCAGGACCCTCCTTTGTTTAGAAACATTCTTTTCCCAAGATGAAATGCTGGTTTTCTTAGCACTGTGTTTTTTTTTCCAGAATTGGGATTTGATATAACAGCTTTTTTTTTTTTCCCAGCGCAGGGAAAACATCAGACAGAGGACAAGTCAGTTTCTCTGTCCCCCTCCACCTCTTGGCTAAGAAAATCCCAGACGGTCCTTATTTACAGAAGCACACAAATGCAGTTTCCAAAAAGCAAAAAAAAAGCAAAACCAAACCTGGGAATTAAACAAAACCATCTCAGCAACTTTCCTTGCCAGCTATTCCTGGAAGATCTGAGGTTTGGCAACCCTCTCCTTCGAGATGGGCTGTTTTTAGAGGAAGAAAAAATATATTTTTCAAAAAAATCCTGTGGTTTAGCCCAGTTCCCACAGAGGCAGCCCTGCCAAGGAAACCCTGCTGTTCTTTCTACGCCCGAGTCGTTGCCAAGCTTGGAGAACGTCCCAAAGGCACTTTTTCCAAAAGGCAACTGGACTTACTTAACCTTGTTTTTTTTTTTTTTAAATGTTTTGCTTCTCATCCAAGAAGCTTCTTCCGTTTTTTTCATGCTTCTTGGATGAGAAGCGAAAACATTTTCAAAAGGAAAAGAAAAACCCCAAGAAAGCCCAGGTGGAAAAACATTTTGGAAAAACATTTTGGGGACAACCATGATCTGTGTTGGAAGAAATATCCATCGGATTCAGTTCCAAGTGGGGAGAAAGACATAGAAACATGGAGACTGATTGGAAAGATGGTTTAATGATGAAGCAGAACCATCAAGCAGGTGGCTGAACACATGGACTGGAGACAGAGGGTTATTTATACCCACTCTTGGGGTTTGAATTTGAGCTTCCTGTTCCTGTGCAAGCACATGTATTCTATTGGTTGCTGTCAGACTCCCATGGGGCTATGTGCAAATCCTAAGAGTTTGTCTGAGATATGTTTGGTTGAACCTTGCTGGGTGATACAATGTCAGTGGTGGGCTGCCAGTTCAGGCGAACCCGTAGCTAACCAGTAGCTAATTTTATGGCCGGTTCAATGAACCGGCAAATCCCACCCCTGGCTGGCCCCGCCCACACACCCCCTCCCCTCCCAGGAGTTTCCATATGTCCTGTTTTGGATCCCAGGTAAATACAGGGGCTGTGCGGAGGCTCAGGGAGGGCAAAAAACAGGTCTCCCAGAGGCTCTGGGGGGCCAGAAACGGACTCAGAAATGGTGTAGGGCCTCCTGCTTGGGTGGGGGGTTAGACTAGATGACCTACAAGATCCCTTCCAATTCTGTTAATCTATATCTACATGGGGGGAGGGTTTTGACCCCCCCACGAGAGCGACGGTTATCCTTCCCCTCCGCCCTTCTTGTGACTCATGTAAACAACTGCAGGGGGAAAAACTCGATCTCAACCCCCTCAAAAGGCGGTTTTGTTTTATATGGGCCAGAGTGCAAAGGCTGTGGTATGCCAGTGTGTGCTGCGCATTGCATTCCCGAGCTGCATCCAGGGTTATTCCAGAACATTGAAGGGGAGGGACAGCCCCAGGATTGCCAGAGGTTTGCGTTGCAGCGAGCTGGAAAGCACACCCATGCTCCAAGGCAGCCAGAGAGGGAGGGTGGAAGAGTTGCATGGGGATGGAAGAAATGTTTTTCAGCCTGGGCGACTTTAAGAGGGGTGGACTTCCACTCCCAGAATCCCCCAGCCTGCATGCTTTAAGAGGGGTGGGCTTCCTCTCCCAGAATTTCCCAGCCAGCCTGCTTTAAAAGTAATGGACTTCCATTCCCAGAATTCCCCAGCCAGACTGCTTTAAGAGGGAGGACTTCCACTCCCAGAATCCCCCAGCCAGACTGCTTTAAGAGGGGTGGACTTCCTCTCCCAGAATCCCCCAGCCAGACTGCTTTAAGAGGGGAGGACTTCCACTCCCAGAATCCCCCAGCCAGACTTCTTTGAGAGGGAGGACTTCCACTCCCAGAATCCCCTAGACAGCATGCTTTAAGAGGGAGGACTTCCTCTCCCAGAATCCCCCAGCCAGCATGCTTTAAGAGGGGAGGACTTCCACTCCCAGAATCCCCCAGCTTGCATGCTTTAAGAGGGGTGGGCTTCCTCTCCCAGAATTCCCCAGCCAGGATGCTTTAAGAGGGGTGGACTTCCTCTCCCAGAATCCCCCAGCCAGCATGCTTTAAGAGGGGTGGACTTCCACTCCCAGAATCCCCCAGCCAGACTGCTTTAAGAGGGGAGGACTTCCACTCCCAGAATCCCCCAGCCAGACTGCTTTAAGAGGGGAGGACTTCCACTCCCAGAATCCCCCAGCCAGACTTCTTTGAGAGGAGGACTTCCACTCCCAGAATCCCCTAGACAGCATGCTTTAAGAGGGAGGACTTCCTCTCCCAGAATCCCCAGCCAGCATGCTTTAAGAGGGGTGGACTTCCATTCCCAGAATCCCCAGCTTGCATGCTTTAAGAGGGTGGGCTTCCTCTCCCAGAATTCCCCAGCCAGGATGCTTTAAGAGGGGTGGACTTCCTCTCCCAGAATCCCCCAGCCAGCATGCTTTAAGAGGGTGGACTTCCACTCCCAGAATCCCCAGCTTGCATGCTTTAAGAGGGGTGGGCTTCCTCTCCCAGAATTTCCCAGCCAGCCTGCTTTAAGAGGGGAGGACTTCCACTCCCAGAATCCCCCAGCCAGCCATGCTTTAAGAGGGGAGGACTTCCACTCCCAGAATCCCCCAGCCAGCCTGCTTTAAGAGGGAGGACTTCCACTCCCAGAATCCCCCAGCCAGCCTGCTTTAAGAGGGGAGGACTTCCACTCCCAGAATCCCCCAGCCTGCATGCTTTAAGAGGGAGGACTTCCACTCCCAGAATCCCCTAGCCAGCTTGCTTTAAGAGGGAGGACTTCCACTCCCAGAATCCCCAGCCAGCCATGCTTTAAGAGGGAGGACTTCCACTCCCAGAATCCCCCAGCCATCCTGCTTTAAGAGGGGTGGACTTCCACTCCCAGAATCCCCAACTTGCATGCTTTAAGAGGGTGGACTTCCACTCCCAGAATCCCCCAGCCAGGATGCTTTAAGAGGGGTGAACTTCCATTCCCAGAATTCACCAGCCATCCTGCTTTAAGAGGGGAGGACTTCCACTCCCAGAATCCCCCAGCCTTCCTGCTTTAAGAGGGGTGGACTTCCACTCCCAGAATCCCCAGCCAGGATGCTTTAAGAGGGTGAACTTCCATTCCCAGAATTCACCAGCCAGACTGCTTTAAGAGGGGTGGACGTCCACTCCCAGAATCCCCAGCCAGCCTGCTTTAAGAGGGTGGACTTCCACTCCCAGAATCCCCCAGCCAGAAGGCTTTAAGAGGGATGGACTTCCACTCCCAGAATCCCCCAGCCAGACTGCTTTAAGAGGGGAGGACTTCCACTCCCAGAATCCCCCAGCCAGACTGCTTTAAGAGGGAGGACTTCCACTCCCAGAATCCCCCAGCCAGACTGCTTTAAGAGGGTGGACTTCCTCTCCCAGAATCCCCCAGCCAGACTGCTTTAAGAGGGGAGGACTTCCACTCCCAGAATCCCCAGCCAGACTTCTTTGAGAGGGGAGGACTTCCACTCCCAGAATCCCCTAGACAGCATGCTTTAAGAGGGGAGGACTTCCTCTCCCAGAATCCCCCAGCCAGCATGCTTTAAGAGGGGAGGACTTCCACTCCCAGAATCCCCCAGCTTGCATGCTTTAAGAGGGTGGGCTTCCTCTCCCAGAATTCCCCAGCCAGGATGCTTTAAGAGGGGTGGACTTCCTCTCCCAGAATCCCCCAGCCAGCATGCTTTAAGAGGGGTGGACTTCCACTCCCAGAATCCCCAGCCAGACTGCTTTAAGAGGGGAGGACTTCCACTCCCAGAATCCCCCAGCCAGACTGCTTTAAGAGGGGAGGACTTCCACTCCCAGAATCCCCCAGCCAGACTTCTTTGAGAGGGGAGGACTTCCACTCCCAGAATCCCCTAGACAGCATGCTTTAAGAGGAGGACTTCCTCTCCCAGAATCCCCCAGCCAGCATGCTTTAAGAGGGGTGGACTTCCATTCCCAGAATCCCCAGCTTGCATGCTTTAAGAGGGTGGGCTTCCTCTCCCAGAATTCCCCAGCCAGGATGCTTTAAGAGGG
Source organism: Notechis scutatus (assembly GCF_049901735.1). Lineage (NCBI taxonomy): Eukaryota > Metazoa > Chordata > Lepidosauria > Squamata > Elapidae > Notechis > Notechis scutatus. The sequence continues at coordinate 4,803,927 of NC_142009.1, forward strand.
GTGGACTTCCTCTCCCAGAATCCCCCAGCCAGCATGCTTTAAGAGGGGTGGACTTCCACTCCCAGAATCCCCCAGCTTGCATGCTTTAAGAGGGGTGGGCTTCTCTCCCAGAATTTCCCAGCCAGCCTGCTTTAAGAGGGGAGGACTTCCACTCCCAGAATCCCCCAGCCAGCCATGCTTTAAGAGGGGAGGACTTCCACTCCCAGAATCCCCCAGCCAGCCTGCTTTAAGAGGGAGGACTTCCACTCCCAGAATCCCCAGCCAGCCTGCTTTAAGAGGAGGACTTCCACTCCCAGAATCCCCCAGCCTGCATGCTTTAAGAGGAGGACTTCCACTCCCAGAATCCCCTAGCCAGCTTGCTTTAAGGGGAGGACTTCCACTCCCAGAATCCCCCAGCCAGCCATGCTTTAAGAGGGGAGGACTTCCACTCCCAGAATCCCCCAGCCATCCTGCTTTAAGAGGGTGGACTTCCACTCCCAGAATCCCCCAACTTGCATGCTTTAAGAGGGGTGGACTTCCACTCCCAGAATCCCCAGCCAGGATGCTTTAAGAGGGGTGAACTTCCATTCCCAGAATTCACCAGCCATCCTGCTTTAAGAGGGGAGGACTTCCACTCCCAGAATCCCCAGCCTTCCTGCTTTAAGAGGGGTGGACTTCCACTCCCAGAATCCCCCAGCCAGGATGCTTTAAGAGGGGTGAACTTCCATTCCCAGAATTCACCAGCCAGACTGCTTTAAGAGGGTGGACGTCCACTCCCAGAATCCCCCAGCCAGCCTGCTTTAAGAGGGGTGGACTTCCACTCCCAGAATCCCCCAGCCAGAAGGCTTTAAGAGGGATGGACTTCCACTCCCAGAATCCCCCAGCCAGACTGCTTTAAGAGGGGTGGACTTTCACTCCCACTCCTGGGCGTGGTAGGCAAAGGATACTGTAAAATCTCCATTCCCTCAGGATTGTCAGGATTCCAGCAATTGCCCTAATTAAATCATGATTCTCGAGCCAAACTTCAAAAAACTTCAAAGGATTGATTAGAGGCGACATACTGGCACTGCCCTGTATGAAGCCAACCCTGGCATCCATCAGTGTTCATCTGGCTAGCGTCCTGTCGGTGTGTGAGAGAGTTGAGGGCTGTTTGGAAACTGAAAGAGTATTTGCTGTGTGAGCAAGGAGGACAGAGCAAGGAGCCTGGGCGTGGCTTAGCTCAACTGTTCTGTACTAAAGCTACTTGGTGCTGTGAAAGTAAAACTGAGACTCCTCTCCTCTGCTTGTGTTTTGCATTTGGAAGAGATTTCTTTCCAGGTGGGGAGGAGGAGTAGAACTCCTTAGCATCAGAGCGTGTTAATAATAATATAGAAAATACTAATGCTCTGAGGGTCATTTAGAAGAATCCTCTCTTAAGTGAGCACTTAGAAGCTAAGAGGATCACATTTGTAGGCTTTACAGTTCTGGAGATTTTGTGATGATGCGTGAGTGGCATTTCGCTTTTATATAGATAGAAGATAGATAGTAATATTCTTCCCACTTCTAATTTCTACTTTTATTATCTCACTATTGGTAAAACAAATCCCAAGTTAAAAAAAAAATTCTATATCTTCTTTATCTTTATCTTTGAAGTTAACCTATCCATTTCCACACTCTAATATATATGTATGTATGTATGTATGTATGTATGTATGTATGGCATTCAGCTTTGTTCGGGTATTTTCCCACGTCATTGTAGTTGTGCTTTTAAAGTTGTAGCAACTTTAAAAATATATATTTATATTATTTATATTTATATTTATATTTATATTTATATTTATATTTATATTTATATTTATATTTATATTTATATTTATATTTATATTTATATTTATATTTGTTTGGGTATTTTCCCACGTCATTATAGTTGTGCTTTTAAAGTTGTAGCAACGTTTCGGCAGAATCTCATCTGCCATCATCAGGCTTCTGTATAGTGTTCATCTGTGAGTCAGACTATATTATTTATATTTATATTTATATTTATATTTATATTTATATTTATATTTATATTTATATTTATTTATATTTATATTTATATTTATTTGGGTATTTTCCCACGTCATTATAGTTGTGCTTTTCAAGTTGTAGCAACGTTTCGGCAGAATCTCATCTGCCATCATCAGGCTTCTGTATTGTGTTCGTCTGGATATAAATAATTGTGTATAATTGTGTTCATCTATATGTAAATTATGTTTTCATCTGGTGGAGTTTCCACATTTTTACAATGTCGCGCAAATGCAATTCTTGCTGCTGTCAAAACATATATTAAATATACATTCCCTTTTTTGTATTTTTTCTGACAAAAGACCTAAGAAAAATATTTCTGGCTTTAAAATCTATACGTTGCTTTTGCTTTCAATCCAGAATTTTTAAATGGCAGATCAGCAGGATTTGGGACAGTCAAAATAATAATTGCCCTGCTCTTCCGCCCAGATCTGGTGGCCCCCGGTGGATTTTAAGAGATCTGTATGCCATTGTCCTGAGGAACAAGAACTTGCAGTCCTCGGTGTACAACCACAATGGAGCGCAAAACGTCTCTTGTTAAAGCAAGATAATAATGATTAAGTGAGTTTTGCCCCATGTTGTTTTTGATGCCAGAGTGGCTAAGCAAATAATAGCAGTTGTTAAGTGAATCACGTGGTTGTTAAGTGAATCTGGCTTCCCCCTTAACTGACGAGGCCAACCACCCGTATATAAAGAGAGAACAAAGTTCACTCTTTTCTAGCACTGATGATGTTCCCTAGTTGGGTCTTGAAAAGTCAGCAAGAAAAATAGCAAGTTCGGAGAGTATCAAGGACTTCACAGCTCTCCTCCTCCTCCTCTCCTCTTCTCACAGACCCCACTCCCATCTAGCACTGATGAAGTTACGTATTTGGGTAATGAAACGTCTGCAGAAAAACCCCACCAAGTTCAGAGAGCATCAAGGATCCCACAGTTCAACCCCGAGCTACAAATATTCTCGTCTATTGAAATTCTCTCCTTGTGGTTTTTAATCCCGATTCTGGTCCTTCCCTTCGGGGCAACAGAATAAATTCACTTGAATTTCTACTGGAGAATCCTTCGGGTCTTTGAAGGCCGTGTGTTGATTGTATGGTTTGTTATTAGCAGTTGAATTTCATTTTTGTTTGTTTTTCTTTCCTTCCTTTCTTCTTCCCCTCCTTCCTTCCTTCCTCCCCTCCCTCCCTCCTTCCTTTCTTCCTTCTCTCCCTCCGTCCTTCCTCTCCTCCCTCTCTCCCTCCTTCTTGCCTTCATTCCCTCCTTCCCTCCCACCTTTATTCCTTTCTTTCTTTCTTTCTTTCTTTCTTCCCTCCCTCCCTCCCTCCCTCCCTCCCTCCTTCCTTTCCTTCTTTCCTCCCACCTTCCCTCCCTCTTTCCTTCCTTCCCTTCCTTCTTTCTTTCCTCCTTCCTCCCCTCTCTCCCTCCTTCCTTTCTTCCTTCTCTCCCTCCCTCCTTCCTTCTCCTCCCTCCCACCCACCTCTCCCCTCCTTCCTGCTTCCTTCATTCTTCCTCCCTCCTTCCCACCTTTATTCCTTCCTTCCTTTTCTTTCTTTCTTTCTTTCTTTCTTTCTTTTTCTTTCTTTCTTTTTTCTTTCTTTCCTTCCTCCCTCCCTCCCTCCCTCCCTCCCTCCTTCCTTCCTTCCCTCCCACCTTCCCTCCCTCGTTCCTTCCTTCCCTTCCTCCTCCTTCCTTCCTTCCCTCCTTCCTTCCTTCCTTCCTTCCCTCTTTCCCTCCCTCCCTCCCTCCTTTTATTCATGTCTAGGAAGCTTCCAGACCATCCGTCTGCCAAGTGGGACATTCCTCTCCTCGCAGAGCTGATCTTCTCACACATCAAAACCCACCAAATCGATTTGGTAATTTAATATTTTTAAGTATTTCTCATTGACTCCAACTTTTCTTTGCTTGACAGCCTAATATTTTATGATCAATGTTATTTTTCAGCCGTGCCACCATTTCTGCAAATCTCCAAGGGCGAAGAGGCTGCGAAGTTAGGAAATGCCAGGGTTTTATTTTCCGCCTGGAAATTATAGGCCAGGGCAACAATCCACGTTAAAATCTCTGTTGGCAGATCCTGGCCTTGGCTTGGCCCAGGGTGAACTTCGAAGACCAAGCTGTTCAACGCTGCCTGGTGTTGACTTTTTTGGGCAGCTCAGGTTCCTCCTCCTGCCTAAAAATAAGGCCCATCAAAGTTGTGAAAGCCCAAAATATGGTTGGTTGTATATTTTTCTGCCGGAAATTTCTCCATGTACATTGAATGCAGCCATCTCTGGTTTAGTGACAGAACAACAGAACAACAGAACCCCATACCAGTCTCCTCCCCTCAACTCCCTCTCCCTCCCTTCTTTCTTTCCTTCTCTCTCCCTCCCTCCCTTTCTACACTCCTCTGTCCTCTTCACTCCCTTCCTTCCTTCCTTCCCTCCTTCTTTCCTTTCCCTTCGCCTCTTTCCTTTCTTCCCTCTTTCCTTCCCTCCCTCCCTCCTCCCTTCCTTTCCCTTCTCCTTCCTTTCCTCCCTCCTTCCCTTCTTTCTTCCTTCCCTTCCTCCCTCCCTCCTTTTCCTTCCTTTTCCTTCCTTCCCTCCCTCCTTCCTTTTCCTTCTCTTCCTTCCTTCCTTTCTCTTCTCCTTCCTTTCTTTCCTCCCTCCTTCCTTCCTTTCCCTTCTCTTCCTTCTTTTCCCCTTCTCCTCCTTCCTTCGCTCCTTCCCTCCCTCCCTTCCCAAGTAAGTTTTGATTCATTTTTGCTGCCTCAGAAATTCCCACGCCACCTTTCTGGTGGAAAACACCTTCTTCCCCTTGAGTCACACAATTGCTTTCTCTGGTTCTTTTCCACCCAGGTTGTAACTTTCGACGCCGAAGGTGTGAGCGGACACCTAAATCACCGATCAGTTTATGCTGCGGTCAGGTACAGAGTCTGCCCCATTCCCCGTCCATTAAATCAAGCTTATGCGTCCCCTATCGGTTGTCCTGGAGCCCAGGAACACCTGGGTCAGGTACAGATTTTATCAAAAACAAAATGGCCAGAATTACATGAAAAAAAATGTTGGCATTCAGCCATCATCTGCAACCTTGCAAGAGAAGGAAAAAATTTCGCTCAGCGGGTCATGCTGGTTTGACGTGATGGGTTGATTGCATTTCTCTACAGCTGTGATGGCGAACCTATGGCACACGTGCCACAGGTGGCACACAGCCATTTGTGCGGGCATGCGAGCCCGAAACTTACCTGCACTGCGCATACACACAACTCCCAGCTGATTTTCGGCCCGTTTGAGGCCATTTTCGCCTCAGGAAGCCGAAAAACCAGCCTTCTGGAAATACCGGAAGTGCCAAAACGGGCCAGTTTTTTGGCCTCCCGAGGCTGCAGAGGCTCCCCTCAAGCCTCCGGGAGGGCGAAAATGGCCTCAAACGGGCCGAAAGTCAGCTGGGAACTGTGCGCATGTGCAGTGCAGGTAAGGGGGCGGGGCAGGGTGCAGAGGGGGCGGGGCCATTGCATTGCATATGCACTTTTGCGCATATGCACTTTTGGCACACCACAACAAACAGGTTCGCTATCCCTGCTCTACAGACGGTCCTCGGATTGCAACTGCTTGTTTAGTGGCTGTTTCAAGTTGCAACGCTGCTGAGCAAACGGGACCGGTGGTCCTCGACTTGTGACCGCCGTGGAGCCCCACATTTCTGTGCATTTCTAAGCAAGACGGTTGTTTGGTGGATTTTGCCCTGCTTTACCACCTTTTTTGCCACAGTCATTAAGTGAATCACGTGAGTCAGTCACATGGTTGTTAAGCGAACCTGGCTTCCCCATTTGCTCATCAGAACATCGCAAAAGGGGAGTCATGTAGCATCCAAATTTTAATCACCTGCCATGCGTCATGGGCTGAAACGCGGTCATAAAGTCACTTTTTTCTGGTGCCGTCACAACTTTGAACAGTCACTAAAGGAACGGGTGGAAGTGAAAGACTTAGGGCCGTGATGGCGAACCTATGGCACGCATGCCACAGGTGGCACGCAGAGCCATTTGTGCTGGCACGCGAGCTGCAGGCACACTTACCTCACTGCGCATGCGCGCTATTCACAGATGATATTTGGACAGTTTGAGGCCTTTTTCGGCCTCCCAGAGGCTTCAGGAAGGCTTGTGCAGGCTTCTGCAGGCTTTGCAGGCCGAAAACTAGCTGCGTTTCATCACCGTGTTTTACCGGAAATACTGGAAGTGACGAAACAGGCCTAGTTTTCGGCCTGCAGAAGCCTTCCTCAAGCCTCTGGGAGGCTGAAAAAGGCCTCAAACTGGCCGAAAATCAGCTGTAAGGCGCAGTTCAGGTAAGGGGCGGTGGGGGATGGCAGGGTGGGGATTACATGCGCATGCGTAGGGGACGTGGGGGGGCGTGCATTGCTTTCTGGGTGCTGGCACGGGCACAATTCTTGGCACAGGAGCCCAAAAAGGTTAGACACCACTGACTTAAGGGCTTCCAGGACCCACCACTCCCACCACTGGCCTTGTCTGGGAGACGAAGTAACATGGCAAATCTCGTGCCATTAGCAAGAAGGGTGTGTGTAACTTTTGGGGGGGGGTTCCCTGTTGGCATCTCCTCTTCACAACATGTGGGTGTTGTTGTGTAAAGTTCAGATTTGGCAAAAACTAAAAAAAAAAAAAAAAAATTAAGAGAAGGCTGCCCCCTACTGGTCTTCCAGAGCAAATTAGAATAGGATAGGATAGAAAGGAATAGAATGAAATAGAATAGGAAAAAATGGGATGGGGATGGAAGAGATGGCCTCTTTGAACCCCTCTTAAACCAGCATCAATCTGTCTCCAGAATTGAAGAATGGAACAGATTGCTGTGGGACAAGACAGAATGAAGAGGAGAGGAGAGGAAAGGAAGAGGACAGAAAATAGAATAGAGTAGAATCATACAATAAGAGTAGAATCAATCACAATAAGATCATGGAATCAGAATAGAATAGAATAGAATAGAATAGAATAGAATAGAATAGAATAGAATCAACATTTTTTACTACCGCTTCTGTGGGCGTGGCTTGGTGAGTATGGCGTGGCTTGATGGGCGTGGCAGGGGAAGGATACTGCAAAATCTCAATTCCCTCCCCACCCCACTAACCTGCTTTCCAGCTCCGTTCTCTTGTGCAGGGCAACCAAAGAAGGCCCCAGCCGATCAGATGGGACTCAATGGGAGGCAGAGAATAAATGGGGTTGGTGGGGGCAGTCAGAGGTGGAATTGGCCGGTTCGCCCAACTACTCAAAATTTCCGCTACCGGTTCTAGAGAACCGGTCAGAACCGGCTGAATACCACCTCTGAATAGAATACAATATAATAATGGAATAACAATCAAATTGAATATAGAATATAGAATACAAATTAGAATAGAACAGAGCAGAACTTGATTGTCACTTTAAATGTACATTAATCAGCACACATTGAAATGAAATTTCACTGCGTTCAGCTCTCAAAGGATTACCATTTGTATATTATATAGACTGTTTCTATATCTGTTCATAACCTCGGTCCTGTTTCTGCTTCACAGGTCCTTGCACTCAGAGAGGAAGGTTCCAGAAGGTTGGTGTTTGTTAATTAATTATTTTATTAACAATGTATTTGGCTAACAAGGAAGAACCGTAAATGAACTCATTCCTCCTTAGCACTCACACTTTTTTACACGTGGTCCTTGACTTATGACCTCCGTTGAGCCCAAAATTTCTGTTGTTAAAGTGAGATATTGGTTAAACGAGTTTTGCCCGATTTTACCACAGTTGTTAAGTGGATCGCTGCAGTTGTTTAGTTACTAACCCGGTTGTTAAGTGAAGGTGGCTTCCCCAGACGCTGCAGACGTCATAACTATGTGTCAGCTACCAAGCATCCGGATTTTGATCATGTGACGTGGCTGGGGAATTCTGGGAGTGGAAATCCACTCCTCCGAAAGTTTCCAAGATTGAGAAACACCGTTCTAGGCAGACAAATCTCACTGCTTAGCTGCTCTGCCCATCTGGAAATTCTCCTTGAAAATCAGCCTGAAGCTTGTTTCCTTTCCCTTCAAACTATTCCCTTTGTTTGAGCTAGAATAGATGACCTTTGAGGTCCCTTCCAGCCTTGGGATTCTTTTTTTTTCGTAATAATTTTTTAATTGTTTATTACAACAAAAATATTATTGTGTGAACAGTATGGTTCCATTTTGTCTTATATTTTGATACAAATATGACAATATTCCTCTTGTTTAATATAGTTGACAATCTTTTAAAATTTGACATCGATGCATGTATTTTGTTAAATTAATCTTGATAATTCAACATTGCAATATGTTATTTTGGGGTCCATCTCTATATTCTTAATCTCACTCCTTTTACTACCAATTATATATTAATAATCATACTTGCAGTGTTCACCAGATTATATTGTCTCTTAACAATTCACCAATTTATATTAAATTATAGTTTTCCATTGTTCATCCCCTTTTTAATTTCTAAATATGCCACTATTATATTTTTTTAAAAAATCCCCCTTCCTAGTCACATTTTGATACAAATACAGTATTCATCATATTTACATTTAACAGGTTACGCAATTCTAATAATACTGTTGTTTTTGTTAAATTAGCCAGCCTTGGGATTCTGTGTTCTTCTGTGCACCCACAGCGTTAGCAGAGGACAGTTCCAGCATCTTCCATATTAAAACAAAACAAAACAGCAAAAACCCTGTAAATATTTGCAGTCTGCTTTGGTTCTCCTGTTAACCTTCCCCTTTGCAAAATGTCCTTGCCGTGTTCCTGATAACACTTGGTTTTCATTCTTCTTATCAGTCTGGAAACTCCCCTCTGGCCATTTGTCCCAAGGACAAATCCCCGGCCTGACACAATTCTGCAAGAACAGCCTGGTGCATATTTTTTTTCTTTTTCCTTTTTTTTATAGTCTTTATTAAATTTCAACCTCAAACATTAACATTCAAATTAAGCATAAAGGGAAAGGAAGTAACATACCCCACAACTAAAGGGACCCAAAAGTTATACATCAAAGAAATCTATCTTATCTATCTATCTATCTATCTATCTATCTATCTATCTATCTATCTATCTATCTCTCTCTCTCTCTCTCTATCTATCTATCTATCTATCTATCTATCTATCTATCTATCTATCTATCTATCTATCTATCTATCTATCTATCTATCTATCTATCTATCTATCTATCTATCTATCTATCTATAAAAGTGAAAGACCACTCACGCATCATCACAAAATCTCCAGAACCGTAAAGCCTACAAACTTGAAATTTGGCCCATATGTTCCTCTTGGCTTCTAGGTGCTCACTAAGAAAGGATTTTTCAAAATGATCCTCAGAGCATTTTAGAGTATTCCCTATATTATTATTATTAACATGCTCTGATGCTAAGGAGTTCTACTCCCCCTTCCCACCTGAAAAGAAATCTCTTCCAAAAGCAAAACACAGGCAGAGGAGTTTCCGTTTCAGTTTCAGAGCAGCAACCAACTTTAGTACAGAGCAGTTGAGCTAAGCCACGCCCAGACTCCTTGCTGTCTCCTTGCTCACGCAGCAAATATACTTTCAGTTTCCAAACAGCCCTCAACTGTCACACACTGACAGGACCCTAGCCAGATGAATACCGACGGATGCTGGTAGGCAGAGGCAGATTTTTTTTCCCCTTATTTTCCTCCCCAAACACTAAGCCCGACCACATAGTTTCGTAGCGAAGCACGGGTATCGATCTAAATATCTACGTCATTTGGCAACTTTAAGGACTCCGACTCCCAGAATTCCCCAGCCATCCATGCCTTTAAGAGGAGTAGGAAATTCTGGGAATTGAAGTCCACAAGTTTTAAAGTTGCCAGAGTTTGATACTCCTGACCTAGAAGGACAAAAGGTCTTTCTTCTTATTTATTTTTTGTTTAAATCAGTGCAAAGTTGCAAGGAGAGAAATCAGGAAAAAAAAAAACCCTGTTTAAAAATCAGCCTCCTAAGTTGGGTGGTACCATCAGTTGGCTTTTCCGGTTGATGATATGATGATTTACATTTTCCAGTAATTTTCCAGTAGCGGCACGTCTCTCTGCTGGATTTCAGCCACAGGACAAAGTCTGCCTTCTCAGTGAGCCTTTGGGGCTGCCGGAGAAAAAATTGTTTTCCTTTTATCTCTTGGTTGCTTATTTTTCGACCTTGAGAGCCTTAGCCTTCAGTTGGGCTTAACTTCTGAGAAGGAGGAGATATATAAATTGGACAGTTTTCTTTTCATGCATATATACTTTTTGTTACAAAAATAAATTAAAAAGGACATAAAAATGAACACAAATTAATGAGAGAAAAAAAGAGAAAAAGAAAGAAAGAAAAAACAAGGAAAGAAGGATGGAAGAAGGAAATGAGAGAGAAGGAGGAAGGAAGGAGGGTGGATGGGAGGGAGGGAGGGAAGGAAGGAAGGAAGGAAAGGAAGGAGGGAGGAAGGAAGGAAGGAAGGAAGGAAGGACTACCCCATTCTAGCCAGTTCATCAAAACTGGTGACACAGATGGATCTTGACAGACTTGAATCCTGGGCCGTATCTAAAAAAATGAAATTCATTATACAGAAAAGTAAAGTCCCAAACTTAGTCAAGAAAACCAAAAGTACACCTATAGACTGGGTGAAACCAGGCTCCATAGCAGTAGCTGTGAGGGGGATCTTGGAGTCTTAGTGGACAACCAGCTAAATAGGAGCCAGCCGTGTGCAGCAGCAGCCAAAAAAGCCAATGCAATCCTAAATTGCATTAACAGAGGGATACAATCGAGATCAAGGGAGGTACTAATACCACTCTATAAAGCCTTAGTAAGGCCACACCTAGAGTCCTGCATCCAGTTTTGGTCACCACACTATAAAAAAGATGTTGAGACTCTAGAAAGAGGGCAGAGAAGAGCAACCAGGATGATGAGGGGACTGGGAGCTAAAACATACGATGAACGGTTGCAGGAACTGGGCCTGGCTAGTCTGGGGAAGAGAAGGACTAGGGGAGACAGGAGAGCATCTTCCAATACTTGAAGGGCTGCCACAGAGAGGAGGAGGGGGTCAAGTTATTCTCCAAAGCACCTGAAGGCCAGACAAGGAATAAAGGATGGAAACTGACCAAGGAGATATTCAACCTGGAAATAAGGAGGAATTTTCTGACAGTGAGAACAATCCACCGATGGAACAGAAGTTGCCTTCAGAAGTTGTGGGAGCTTCATCCCTGGAGGCTTTCAAGAAGAGACTGGACTGTCATCTGTCAGAAATGGTGTAGGGTCACCTGCTTGGGCGGGGGGTTGGACTAGATGACCTACAAGGTCCTTTCCAGTGCTGTTAATTATTTATTTGTTTGTTTGTTTGTTTGTTTGTTTGTTTGTTTAGGTTAATTGCTTACAAGATAATAGGTATAAGTATAAACATAGTTATGAATACATGAAATGGATACATATAAGAAAAATAAAAGAATCAATAGGACAGGGACGGTAGGCACATCGGTGTGCTTATGCACGCCCCTACAGACCTCTTAGGAAAGGGGTGAGGTCAATAGTAGTAGACAGTCTAAGGTTAAAGTTTTTGGGGTTTGGGGAAGAAACCACAGAGTCAGGTAGAGGATTCCAGACACTGACCACTCTGTGGCTGAAGTTATATTTCCTGCAATCAAGTTTGATGCAATTAACCTTGAGTTTGTATCTATTGTTTGCTCTTGTGTTATTATGGTTGAAGCTGAAGTATTCGTTGACAGATAAGTCATTGCAATGTATGATGTTATATACTATACTTAGATCGGACCGAAGGTGGCATAGTTCTAGGTTTTCTAGGTCTAGAATTTCGAGTCTGGTGGCATAAGGTATTCTACAACGAGTGGAGGAGTGGAGAACTCTTCTTGTGAAATATTTCTGGACTTTCTCAACTGTGTTAATATCAGATACGTAATGTGGGTTCCAGACTGATGAGCTGTATTCAAGTATTGGTCTAGCAAATGTTTTGTATGCTCTAGTTAGTAGTGTAATATTACCAGAGAAAAAGCTATCTAGGATTAGGTTAACAACTCTTAATGCCTTTTTGGCTATGTAGTTACAGTGGGCTCTAGCACTTAGGTCATTAGAGATGAGTACTCCAAGATCCTTGACAGAGTTTGGATTGTCAACAAGGTCTTGACTATTCAGCCTGTATTTTATTTTCTGATTTTTTTTGCCAATATGTAGGACAGAGCATTTATTTGTTGAGATTTGAAGTTGCCATTTGTTTGACCACTCTGATACATAGTCAAGATCTTTTTGTAGGGTAGCAGTATTGTCTGTGGTGTTGAACAGCTTTACATCATCAGCGAAGAGGACACAGTTGCTCTTAATATGACCACAGAGGTCATTTATGTAGAGTATGAAGAGAGTTGGTCCTAGAACACTGCCTTGGGGAACACCACTATTGACAGGTACAGATTTGATAGGACGCTCCCAATTTTGACCATTTGTTTTCTGTTTGACAGGAATGCTTCTATCCAGTTATGCAGTTGTCCAGAAATACCATAAGATTTTAGTTTTAGGAGTAGTTTGTCGTGTACCACTGAATCAAAGGCTTTACAGAAGTCTATGTAGATTGCATTGCTTTGCCTGTCGATTGTGTAGTGTACCGGATTGCGTCTATGCCGCATTTGCTCGTGAGCTTTTCTGGGGAAAGCTCACCGAGCTGATCGAGTTGTTGGGGTCGTCCATATGTTTTTGCAGTGTAAGAGTTGCAGATTACAGGATAGTTTTTTTCTGAAACCAAATTGTTTATTGGAGAGTAGGTTGTTTGTCTCTAAGTGGAGGATGATGGATTGGTTAATAATTGATTCCATGACTTTACAGGTGACGCAGCATAAAGAGATTGGTCTGTAATTTTCAACTAGGCTTGGGTCTCCTTTTGAAGATGGGGAAGAGTTTTGGGATGGTCCTGGAAGTAAGATTATGCTTAGACGGCATGGCAGTGGATAGCTTTTTAAGAAGGCATATTTCCGGTCCAAAGATGAGATGGTTTTAGAAGTGCTTTTCAACGTGCTACTGTTCGATATGTAAAGATTGCATGTCTTAGAAGTTCATGATCCATTGCTGTTTACAAATACTGGCAAAGAATGTGTTAAAAGGATGGCTTTAATAGTTAAAGTAGTCTTTACCATTAGGTCCTTTCGGAGTGGGATGGACCTTGAGTCTTTAGTTGTTGTTTACAAAATTGTAGAAAGCGTGTGGAATTGGTGCATAGAAGGTTTTCCTCTTGTTTAATGTGATAATTGGTGCATTTGGTCTTTATCTGGTGGCATAAATTTTGTATCAGCTTTTGAAGTTGGCAACCTGACCAGGTTTGTTTTTCCGCCAGTGATTTCTTTTTGGATTGAAGCTTCCTTATTGTTGTGGGTAATTTGTTTTTTCTGGTTTTGGGAGTTGTTATTGGTACCTATAGTTTGGTGACTCTTTTGACTTCCAGTAAGAATATGTTGTAATGGTCTTCAACAATGTTGCATCCAGTGAATAGAAATTGCCAATCAAAGGATGAGAGATAATTGTTTATAAGATCATAGTTGCATTTTTTGAAGTTAAAATTGGGGATTCCGTCGTTGTGATGATTTTTGTGTGGACGTATGTTGAGACAAAAGTCAATCTAATTATTTATGTTCATCTGTAAAGAACAGAAGTTGCCTTCAGAAGTTGTGGGAGCTTCATCCCTGGAGGCTTTCAAGAAGAGACTGGACTGCCCTCTGTCAGAAATGGTGTAGGGTCTCCTGCTTGGGCGGGGGGTTGGACTAGATGACCTGCAAGGTCCCTTCCAACTCTGTTCATCTGTTCCGAATCGTTATGCATTTTGCAATCCCCACCCCTGTTATAAATCTAATCATCTGAAGGGAGTCACCTGGGGCCAGTTTCACGCCCAGGGCTTGCCCAGACTTGTTTTGGAAAAACAAGGCAAGAAGACAAAAGGCAGGTGTTGGATTTCACCCCGCTGGTTTGTGTTTCTCACACAGGTTGTCACTTCCTCGTCCTTGAGACCGTGAACGTTTTCCGGAAGTACATTTCCATCTGGGACGCTCCGCTCAGCTGCTACAAAAATCGGGATGTCCTCTTTATAGCGACGGAAAAAGAAGCAGAATTGGCCAAGGTACATTGGATGACGTCCTTGTTCCCATCCAGAAAGTCCCTAGCAATTGGTTTCCATACTCAGGATGTCAATTAAGGAGGATAAGTTAATCCTTGTGTCAGGGCTCCGACAAACCACCCCCCCATTCAAATCATAAGTCTCTAGCCGCATCTTTCAGAGTAAAAAAATAAATGATTTATTAGGAGTGACCATGTCGGCGTTACCTAGGTGCAGCCGACTCTAAGACCCATCATTCATTTCCCCCTTGACTCTGGTCTTCTCCCCCACCCCCTTGGACGTATATTCTCCAATGGGACACATCCATAGCCAAGAGTCATCAATCATGCTCTCCAGTAATAATCTTGCGGGCCAACAGCTTCGGCTGCCTAGCAATTATCTGAAGCATGTAAGGAATGCACTGCATCCCTCACTCCCTTTCTGCTGGCAGCTAAAAAGACCAAAGGAGCATTGTTTAGTTGACACCTCAACTTACAACAGTCCATTTAGTGACCGTTCAGAGTTACGACGCCCCTGGAAAAAATTGACTTAGGACCGTGTTTCACAGTTACGGCCTTTCCGGCATCCCCGTAGTCACGTGATCAAAATTCAGAGGCTTGGCAACTGACTCGTACTTATGACCATGGCAGTGTCCCGTGGCATCACGTGATCCCTTTTTGCGACCTTTTGCGACAAACCAAGATCTACTTAACAACCTGATCACTAACTTATCAACTCCAGGGATTTACTTAACAATGGGGGGGCGGGTGGCAGGAAGAGTCGTAAAACGGGGCAAAGCTCACTTAAACAAAAATGCCTCACTTCACGACAGAATCTTTGGGCCCTGTTGTAGTTGTAAGTCAGGGACTGCCTGTATGTGTGGCTCAGGGTTTAAAGCAGGGAGTCTTTGGTGCCCTCTGAGCTTGGTGGCTTTCTTGCAGACGTTTCATGACCCAACTTGGGAACGTCATCAGTGCTAGAGGAGGAGGAGGAGGAGGAGGAGGAGGAGGAGGAGGAGGAGGAGGAGGGAGGAGGAGGAGGAGGAGGAGGAGGAGGAGGAGGAAAAGAACTGTGGGGTCCTTGGTGCTCTCTGAGCTTGGCTGTTTTCTTGCAGACATTTCATGACCCAACTAGGTAACATCATCAGTTCTAGATGTCTGTAAGAAAACATCTGCAAAACATCAGCCAGAAAACAACCAAGGATCCTTCTTAGACAGGAACATCTGGAGGGTTTGATCCAGCCTTTGGTTAGGGAATTGACCTTCAGCAATGGATTATGGATGTGACTTTAACTTACCCATAGAATAGAATAGAGCTGGAAGGGACTTTAGAGGTCTTCTAGTCCAGCCCCCTGCTCAAGCAGGAGAACCTATACCATTTCAGATAGTGTTGATTTGGGGCCACCTAGAAGGGTGGCTCTACAGGGAGTCCTCAAGTTACAACCACAATTGTTGTAACCCGAGACTTAACCTGTCTTCGTGGTTTCACCTGAACCATTCCTTAAAATTGTTCTCCTTGCCGATAAGATTAAAAACCCCCCCTCCCTCTTCTCTCACAAAAACCAATGCGTTTACCATCGCCAGACTCTGGTTCCGCTGTCTTCTGGTTCCCACAGAACACAAGAGATTTTGGTGTCACCATAGCCAGATGCTCTGGTGCCTCCGAGAAAACCGAGAGGCTCCTGTCTTGTACGTGGAAAAGGTTCAAGCTATACTGGGTGGTGATCCAACAGCATCCTCCAGTTGCTTGGCGTCCTCTAGTGGCCCGGAACGGCCCCAGAGGACTTTTGGGATGAAGCAGAGACCCAGAGAGGAGAAAAACAGGCATCGAGACCCCTGGGGGAGGGTCTGGGTAAGGTGCCTGCCTCGAACCAGGAAATTAACATCCGGTAACCGCAGCCGAACCGGAACCCACAGGGCCTCTAAAAATCCGGCGGGACCAAGAGGGGCCTTCTCTGTGGTGGCTCCTTCCCTGTGGAACATCATACCTGCAGAGATAAGATTGGAAATAAGATGTTATAGGTCCCTTCTCTTAAGGTGTCATGCCCCCATCGGAGTCTGAATCTGAGGAGGAAGACAAACAGCCATCAGGGAGCGGTGGAGGGCTTACAAGGGAGGAAAGGGCCCTGATTCCCTTCACAAGGCACACCTGGGGAGGGAGTTTAAAGGAGAACCAGTTGGGAGGGAGGTTTGTCGGGAACAAACGTTGAGTTTGTCTAATGTTGGCTGCTGTTAATCTGAGTTCCTGGCATCCTCCCACCTGGTTGGATTTACTGTCATGTTATTTCACTTGCTCTGCCGGATTTATTGCCGGATTTATTACCTTATTTTGCCTTGTTTAGTTTTCAGTTTACAACGTTTGAACTAGAATATCGGCAGCCAAAGGCTGTTGCAGGTTCGGGGGAGAGTTTTTCTCTAGACCGGAAGGTAACTGGATCATTGGAGGCAAAGTTGGAGCTAATAAAGGGACCTCTACTTATTCTCTGGCTGTGTTGCCTTTGTGCCATGCCCCAGGTCATCACATAAGGAGGTCCATCTGGTGGGACCAAGAAGGGCCTTCTCGGAGGTGGCTCCTTCCCTGTGGCACATCATCTCTGTGGAAATAAGTTTAGCTCCCTCATCTTGATACTCTTTCACAAGACCCTGAAGATGTGTTTTTTTCCAGTGGACCTGGGGACCCCAGAGCCCATCAAATGGCACTTTTGACTAACTGCTGTCGCTGGGGAGATGTGTGATTGTGGCAGTGTACTTCCACACACATTTTGTCAAGTTCTTATGATGATAGAAGCACAAGGAATCATTACATGTACCTCAACTGTACCGTGGCGGCACAGTGGTTAGAATTGCAGCATTGCAGGCAAACTCAAGTTCGATCCTGACCTTCTGGCTCAAGATCGGCTCAGCCTTCGGTCCTTCCGAGGTCTGTAAAGTGAAGACCCAGATTGTTGGGGGCGAGATGCTGACTCTGTGAAACGCTTAGAGAGGGTTGTAAAAGCACCGTGAAGCGGTATGTAAGTCTAAGGGCTAATGCTAATTCCTTCAGCTTTAGCGTGAAGAAACAGAACGTAGAATCGTAAGGCTGGAAGGGATCTCAAAGGTCATCTAGTCCAGTGATCGCCAACCGGTGGGCCACGAGAAAATTTTGGTGGGCCCCGAGAAATCTCACCCCCAGAGCACCACCCCCAAAGCAATTAATCCAGGCTGCGCAGAAACTTAAGGCTGCGCCGCCCATGACCCACTCACTCCTTACCCAGCAAACTTGCCTGCTAAATTGCTATTTTTCCTTTTTCCAACCTTCATCTGTTCTGCTGTGCTGGGAAATTTAGATTAGCTAGGAAGCAGGAAATGGCTGGATTTCTTGCTTTCTAGCTAGTCTTTAGATCTTCGGCTCTGCTTTTAAGCACAGCTGAACCTCCCTTAGGACTGAAGGTCCTATTATTCAGTGCAGACTCACGGCAAGCAAATTGTATGTGACAAGACTGAGCTAGCCGATGGCAGATAGATAGATCCCTGAATGATTCTGTGAGCAATTCAATCTGCCTGCCTGCTTTGCCTGATTTTGGGTAAAAGTTGCTCTTTTTTTATAAAAAATATATATCAATATTTATATCAATATTTATATTTACATACGAGCCATGCCAGCCAGTCACGACCACCAAACCACACCCACAAATTAGGCCACATCCACAGAACCGGTTAGTGGTCCCTGGGATTTAAAATTATGAGTTTGGTGGTCCCTGAGGTCCAAAAGGTTGGCGATCCCTGATCTAATCCAACCCCCTACTTGAGCACAATACTGTATACAATTCCTGACAAATAGCTGTCCGGTCTCTTTTCTTGAAAGCCTGCAGCGATGGAGAACCCACGATTTCTGGATCCACTGGTTAATTGTCCTGTCTGGAAGTTTCTCCTTAATTCCAAGTTGCTTCTCTTCTGGATGAGTTTCCATCTTCTGTTTCTTGTTCTGCTTTCAGGTGCTTTGGACAATAAGTTGACCCCCCTCTTCTTTGGGGCAGCCCCTGAAATATTGGAGGATGCTATCATGTCACCCTTAGTCTTTCTCTTTTGTTAGGCTAAACTTACCTAGTTGCCTTTACTGTTCATCACACAGTTTAGCCTCCAGACCCCTGATCATCTTTAACAGAATACAGAATTGGAAGGGACCTGTGAGGTCTTCCAGTCCAACCCCCCGCTCAAACAGGAAACCTCCTACCATTTCAGACAAATGGTGGTCCAGTCTCATCTTAAAAACTTCCCGTGTTGGAATACCCACATACTTCTTCCTTGCTCTTCTCTGCACACTTTGTGTATCGTTGCCTGTAATCTTACACAACTACACTGTGTATTTCGCACGAGGATGGGGGAACATTACATTCCCCCTTCCCTTCGAAATGAATCCAAATAAAAAGGACAAACGTTTTTAAAAATATGTGGGTTTTTTTATTTATTTTTTTATTTTTATTTTTTTCAAAACAAGAATTTCCTCAAAAGTGAGAAGTGTCGTTTGGGACAAAGCAACAGCATTCATACCTAAAACGCTGAACCTGAAAACTGAAATAAAGACACTTTAGGCATTCACACAATACACAAAAGAAATTCCCCATCCCGTAAGACAAACTTAAGTTTCTTAACGCCGGACAGCTCCGGCCACTCGGTTAGCCGTAGGTCAAATTAAGACTGTCATAAAAAGGGGTCCCCAAGAGAAATTATTCCAAGCACCATGATGGATCAGCGGCTCCTTCAAATTAAAAAAAAAAATTTCTTAAGAATCTATTTTTCTTTTAAAAATGGAGATCTTCTCCAAATCTTCAGGCTGCCTTAACTCAGCAAGGATCTCGGTTAGATGGAATCTCCTGCTTCCATTACAGGACATCGCCTTGCCAAAAAATGCAGGTAATTTACAGATTAACAGAATTGGAAGGGGTCTTGTAGGTCATCTAGTCCAACCCTCCGCCCATGCAGGAGATCCCACACCATTTCTGACCCAGGGCAGTCCAGTCTCTTCTTGAAAGCCTCCAGTGATGAAGCTTCCACAACTTCTGTTCAATTGGTTGATTGCTTAGATATTAGAGATTTACAGATTAACAGAGTTGGATCTTGTAGGTCATCTAGTCCAACCCCCCACCCAAGCAAGAGACCCCACACCATTTCTGACAAAAAGCAGTCCAGTCTCTTCTTGAAAGCTTCCAGTGATGAAGCTCCCACAACTTCTGAATAACAATAACAGAATAACAAAGTTGGAAGGGACCTTGTAGGTCATCTAGTCTAACCCCCCCGCCCGAGCAGGAGACGCTACACCATTTTTGACAAATGGCAGTCCAGTCTCTTCTTGAAAGCCTCCAGTGATGAAGCTCCCACAAGAAGACATTTCGCTTCTCATTCCAAGGAGCTTCTTTGGCTCTGACTGGATGGTGGGAGCAATGATTTCAATGCTGTTGTAACTCCCAATGTCACTAAACAAAAGGTTATAAGTCAAGGATGATCCGTAGGGCACCCTCCCCCTTGGAAATTCCTCTCTGGATCTTTGCACCGTAGCAAACATGATGGTGTAGCTTTGGGCCTTCCCAATGTTTACATCTTTTTTTTAAACGCTCTTTTCCCCCCCAAGGTAAGACAAAATATATGCCAGGTCCCTGTCAGAATCTGAATCCAAGGAGGAAGCAGAGCAGTTGATAGGGAGGGTGGCTCCGTTGGCTGTGGAGGAAATTGGGGAAGGGCAAACTCCGGCTGGGCAGATCAGGGAAGAGGTAGAACAAGGGAGAGGGAGTTCAGAGGCCTACCCCCTCTTCATCCTAGGGCACGCAGGGAGGAACGGAGAAGGGAGCAACATGAGTTGCATGGCTTGCGGGGGAGAAAAGGGCCCTGATTCCCTTCATTAGCTGCAGCTGGGAACACGGTGTATAAAAAAAGGGAAGCTGCGCGCAGCAAGTTGTTGGGAGCAAATGTGAATTTATCTTGTATCGTTGTGGCTTATCTGGGTTCCTGGCATCTTCCCAACTGTGTGAGTTTTGCCGTGCTTTCAAGTCAGAAAGTCTTTCTCCTGCCCTGTCAAGCTAATTACTTCAGTTTGGTTTGTTTGGATTTTTAGTTATAGTTTGTATGTACCTGGTTTAGGACTGAATTTTCTACAGTCACAGGTTGTTCCTGGGAGAGTTTATCTCGAAGGTAACCTGGACATTGGGGGCAAAACTGGAGATAATAAAAGAGACTCTTATTGCTTATTTGACTGTGTTGCCTTTGTGCCACGCCCCTTTTGGGTCATCACAACATACACCTAATTTTTGTATGTGTAGGACTGAGATTGTCCCTGTTTTTATGCCGCTATTCTATCCGATTGGGGGAAAATAGGCAGTAGAGAGATTATTTCACACATGCACACATAAAAAAAATGGCACCCTTTGGTTTCCTAAATGAAACCCGAATTAAAAGAAGGGCTCCTTCCTGGTGTTCCAGAACCAGCAAAGTCACGGTTTCGACATATTCCTGATGGTGGGGTGGCCCTTGACGGCTTTCTCCCATTCTTTCCCGTTGATGGGCTCCACTGTGATCTTGGTGATGGTCCCCTCATCCAGGCAGTGGGGTGCGATTCCTATGGGGGCGGGGGAAAAGAGAGAGAGAGCTGTAGCAGAAAAACAGAATTGGGACCTTGGAGGTCTTCTAGTCCAACCCCTTGCTCAAGCAGGAAACCCTATACCGGAGATTGGCCAATCTCTTCCTTAAACGCCTTGTCGTTTTTATGCCTGTTTTAGAGTTGCCACACCTCCAGGGTTGGAGCATTCACAACTTCTGGTGGCGAGCAGTTCCGCTGGTTAATTGTTCTGTCAGGAAATTCCTCCTTAGTTCCAGGTTGTTTCTCTCCTTGATTAAGTTTCCAATCATTGTTTCTTGTCCTGCCTTATGGTGCTTTGGAGAATAGCTTGACTCCCTCTTTCTTTGGGGCAGCCCCTCAAATACTGGAAGACTGCTATCATGTAACCCCAGTCCTTCTCTTTGTTAGGGTAAACATATCTAGTTGCCTTTAACTGTTCATCACACGGTTTACCCCACTCACCTCGCCTGGCCACCGGGCTGCTTCTTTCCACTTCTTTCTTTCTTCTTCTGCTTTTGGCTGCACGCAAGGAAAGCAGCAAAAGTCTTTCTTTCTCTCCCCCAAACTCTGCCAGAAATGAGTCTTTGGGACCCTGCAAGGCCTCCTGCTCCAAAAGGCTGTGTTGGCAAAAGACTCATTCCTGGCGGAGTTTGGGGGGGGGGGAGGGGAAAGAAAGACTTCTGCGGCTTCTGCTGCTTTCCTTGCATGAAGCCCAAAGTCTCTCTCTCTCTCTCTTTCTCCCCATGAGAATGGAGCTGGAGATCCCAAATAAAGAACGATCGATCGGTAGGAAAACGGGGTGAGGAGATTTTCCTGCAGGCTTTTTGGGGGGATTTTCCCAGGGTCTCTGGTCCGCGGGATTTAAAATTATGAGTTTGGTGGTCCCTGAGGTCCAAAAGGTTGGCGACCCCTGGAACAAAAATCCACATCTGCAGCAGTCCGAGAAAATTAAAATGAACAGGGTTGTAAAAATAATAATAATAATAATAATGGATTCATTTCTGGGAGAGAATGGCCGGATTCGAAACCCACCCTCGGCCCACAAAATCGTATCATTACCGTAACCGTCCGGATTGGAACGTGGGGTATAAAAACTCTGGACGCCACATGTCTTACAGAAGGTGTGCTGGGCGGAGTGAGTGTTGAAGGTATACGTGGTAAGATGGTCAGCCCCCTGGAGAGAAAGAAGAAGCATCAGAATTAGAGCTGGAAGGGACATGAAAGGTCTTCTAGTCCAACCCCCCCCCCCCCGCTTA
The DNA here is from genome assembly GCF_049901735.1 of Notechis scutatus. Taxonomy (NCBI): domain Eukaryota; kingdom Metazoa; phylum Chordata; class Lepidosauria; order Squamata; family Elapidae; genus Notechis; species Notechis scutatus. The sequence continues at coordinate 4,825,867 of NC_142009.1, forward strand.
AACAGGAGACCCTAAACCGGGGGTGTCAAACTCAATTTCATTGAGGGTGTCAACTCTTAAAAACATTCCTGGACTCCTTTCGAGTTGCCGTAGGGAAGTGGGGGGGGAAACCGGAAGGAGCAGCAAGGCAATCACAACCGGAAATACACTCCACGCATATTGTGATGACCAAGGGCGTGGCACAAAAATAACAAAGTAGAATAAATTCCCTTTAATGCCTCCAACTTGGCTCCCAATGTCCAATTATCCTCGGCTGGATAACAAACTCTTCCAAAAAAACAGTCTACGAAGGGAAGAAATGCAGCCCGGATCCAAAGTAGAGATAAATTAGAAATAAAATAAGCCAACACAAACCACACTGAAGTAATTATAACACAGCAGGCCAGGGTGATAAATTGCAGACTTCCACAAGATAACTCAGCACCCACAGTTGGGAGGACGCCAAATCCCAGATAAGCCTCGACAAAAGATAAGGCACGCTTTGCTTCCAGCAAGGTGCTGTGTGCAAACGCTCCTCTTATATCCTGTTCTCCCACCTGCAACTCACGAAAGGGATCAGGGCCCTTTTCTCTCCCGTAAGCCACGTTGCTCCCTTCTCCGTTCCTCCCTGCGTGCCCTAGGATGAAGAGGGTCTTCCTCTGAATGCCTTTCCCCCGTTTCTTCCACAGCCACCGGAGCCACACTCCCTCTCTCTGTCAGCTGCTCAATCTCCCCCTCAGAATCAGATTCCAACAAGGGCACGATACATACCTTACCAAGGCTGTATCCCAGGTTACCGACCCAGTTGGAGGGGCGTGACCTCTTAGAGCCCGGGAAAGTTCTCTGTTGGAGGACGTGATTTATGACACACCCGGGGAGGGGAGGAAACAGGGTTATAGGTGCACCGTAAATTACGCGAGTCAGAGCTGGCTTCATGAGGATAAGCGCCGACTCGTTGCTTCTAATAAATAATTGGATTTCTTTTGAAGTTTGGCTCGAGGCTCATGATTTGATTGGAGCATTTGTCGGAATCCTGACAACAGGGCCGCATCAGGGCTGCGGCTGACCTGGGGGCGTGGCCGACTGAGTGGGTGTGGCTGACTGTGTGGGCATGGCCATCTTGACACCACTCCCCAAACTTCTGGCGTGTTTCCTCTTCGCCCTGGGTAGACCGAGCCGAAGCCACACTGGCCTGATCTTTCCTCAGACCACTGTGCCACCGCAGCTCTAACAACTAAGCTCAGGGGGCACCAGGGATGCCACCTTCCTCCTCTTCCTCTTTGCAAAGCCCTTCTCTTCTAGCACTGACCTCACAGTCCTCCTCAACCTCCTCCCCCATCACTTCTCTTCCTCCTCCTCCTCCTCTCTGCAACCCATCCCATCTCTTCTAGCACTGATGATGTTTCCTAGCTGGGTCATGAAACATCTGCAAGAATACAAACCCAAGCTCGCAGAGCACCAAGGACCCCACAAATACAAAGTCATTATAATTTTGCCTATACTAAAATGTATGATATATTGATGCCCCACTGTGAATGTATTGTTGTGTGTGTGTAGATTGAAATAAAAAAACTTGATTAAAAAAAAATAATACAACGCTGTTATTACCTTTATTGTCAGAGTACAACATGTGTACAATGAGATTGGCTGAGCCTCCCTCACTAAGCCTGGATCCCAACTAAACCTTTTGCAGGGTTGCTCAGGTGGATGATTGTCTCTCAAAAGCAAGAAAGCATGTCCACCACTCAAAACGCAACTGGGAATAACCCCACAGGTGTCCAGGCCACATCTACCTGCCCTCTACTTACCTTCAAAAGCTTAAAGTGTGAAGCGGGCACGATGAAATGCCTGTTTTGTTTCTTCACACAGATGCTGCAACTGGAGAAGGGGAGAGAGAGAGAGGAGGAGGAGGAGGAGAAGAAAAAGAAATGTGAATTGGGGAGAGAGACTTAACAAAAAGCCCAGACAAGTAGGTCGAGCCTGCGAGTGAAGGGAAAAAAAAAAAGGAAGTTTTTGTAGCCCTTTTTGTGAGGAAAGCAAATTCTTTTCCTTTGCTTGGAACAGCTTACATCCTGCCACCGGCATTGACAAATCCCCAGTCAGTCAATTGCAGAAGGCAGCTTTGCTTGGAACAGCTTACATCCTGCCACAAAACTTTTTAATATTATTAAACAACAACAGCTGGCTATCCCAGGTGTTTGGGAAGAACTTGATAGGTGGACAAAAATAACAAATCTGGTCTGGTTGGCTGAGAACCCCTTGAACACCACCATCGGCATTGACAAAATCCCTGTCAGTCAACTGCAGCTTCGCTCAGAACGGCTTACCACAAAACCTTTAATATTTAACATCTGCCTATCCCAGGTGCTTGGGAACTCGATAGGTGAATAAAAATACAACATCCAGTCTAAACACTTGGCTGGTGATTGAGAACCACTAGAATACTGTTGGATTTGACAGTTTCCCCATTAGTCAATTGCAAAAGGCAGCTTTGCTCAGAACAGCTGATATCCTGCGACGAGATCTTTAAACACCATTAAACATCCATATCTGCCTGGAAAGAAAGCACTCGACAGGTGGACAAACATGCCAAATCGAGTATAAATATCTGGCTGGCTGTGCAACCAATAATAATACTAATAATAATCCCAAAATATCTGGAGTACCACTTGGACACCATGGGCATTGACAAAATCCCCATCAGTCAATTGCAAAAGGCAGCTTTGCTTGAAAAAAGCTTACATCCTGAGATGAGATCTTTCTTATTAAATATTCACATCTGCCTATCTCAGGTGCTTAGGAAGCATTTAACAGGTGGACAAATATGCCAAATCGAGTCTAAATATCTGGCTGACTGTGCAACCAATAATAATAATAATAATCCCAAAACATTTGGAGCACCACTCAAACACCATCAGCATTGACAAAATCCCTGTTAGTCAATTGCAGAAGGCAGCTTTACTCGAAACAGCTTACATCCTTGAAACGTGATCTTGAATATTTCTGAATATTCACATCTGCCTATCCCGGGTCCTTGGAAAGCACTCAACAGGTGGACGAATATGTCAGATCTAGTCTAAGTATCTGGCTGACCGTACGACAAAGGATAACACGTCCTTTACCTCTGTCCCAAGGAGAAAAGTATCTGGTGATACTTACTTGCAATCAAAAACATGAAGGTTATCGGAGGCCCAGACTTCAAACCGGACGGCGCCGCAGTGACAGCCTCCTGTGTGTTTCACCAGCCCTTGGTACTCACTAAAGAGAAAGAGATCAGTTCCCGATCATTTCCGGACCCAAGGAATTACAGAACAGCCAGTCCTCGACTTACGACCACAACAGAGGCCCCCCCACACACATTTCCGTTGCTAAGTGAGACAGTTGCTCGGTGTGCTTTGCCCATCGTTCTCGCCACAAGTTCAGATAATCCCTGCCGTTGTTAAATCAGTCACATGGTTCGTGAAGGGATTCTGGCTTCCTCGTTGTATTGGCTTGTCGCAAAAGGGGATCACTGGGATGATGCGACCGTCACAAATATGAGGCACTTGGCAAGCTTGTCTGAATTTTGATCACGGGACCATGGGAATAAATCTGAAAAAACGGCCCTACACCACTTTTTCCAGTGCCGTTGTAACTTGAGCGAACAACTGTAAGTTGAGGACCACCTGTACAGCCACGAGTGCGGGTATCAGCAACCTGTGGCTATGGAGCCGCATGCGGCTCTTTGGGCCCTCTGCTGTGGCTCCCTGTTGGGTGGTCCCTCCACTGACTGGCCCCTCCCCTCCCCCTCCCCTCGTTGCCTGGCCTGAGAAGGTAAACCACAAAAAAACAGAAATGAGACGCGCACACACATTTCCCACAGAAAACACCGGAAGCCAGAAAACCTGGGTAGACGTGGCGGGTGGGGTCACGTGACTAGGCGGGAGTGACTCAACTCATAAAATATTTCTACGGTCTTTTTAGAGTGGCTAACAGAAAGGGAAGGGGGAGCAGTCTGGCTGCTTGCAAAACTGAACATGAATTCCGTCAATGTTTTTTCAAAGATAGTAACTAGGTGACTGAAGTTTCTCCTGTGCAAAATTCTAACTGGAGAACATGATTGATGACTCTGGGCTATGGAGGCGTCCCATTGGAGAATATGAATTACGATACACCCAGAGGGTGGGTGGGTAGAAACCAGGGTCAAGGGTGACAGTGAATGATGTGCCTCAAGAGTCGGCTGCACCCAGGCAGTGCCGGCATGTTAACTCCCAATAAATCCTTTGGAAGTTTTGGAAGTTTGGCTCGAGACTCATGATTTAAACAGGGGGTAATTACCGGAATCCTGACAGTGACATTGAGTTGGCCACACCCACCCAGGTTTGGTGGCTCCCGGTGTTTTGTTTTCTGTGGGAAACGGATCCAAATGGCTTTTTGAGTGTTTTCAGGTTGCCGACCCTTGCACTACTAGATTAGAAGAATGGAATATATAGCTGTAATTCTGGAGATTTAACTTGTTTGCATTTGTTCTGTTTACACCAGGGGTGTGTCCTACCTTGGCAGCTTTAAGACCTGTGGACTGCAACTCCCAGAATTCCCCAACCAGGCTGCCCGGGGAATTCTGGGAGCTGAAGTCCCCAGGTTCTTAAAGCCGCCAAGGTAGGACACACTCCTGCTTTACACCCCAAAAGACCACATTTTTCCCTCCAACTCGTCGGTTCCTCAGCACGCCCACCCTGCAGGGTAGCACCCCCAAAAATGTGTAGACTTTCCCCTTTAACCTCCGGCTGCCCCATGGATGTCTTAGGCACACGGCCCTTTGTCCTTGAATCCATGCGTGCAAATCCAATCCATGCCCTCTTCCCAGCTCAAGAGCTCTGGGGGAAAAAAAAAAATCTGGGGTGAGTAAGGGTCCCAGGTATAGACCCAGAGGGGCTCTGGAGGTGAAAGGGAAGACCCCTCCCACAAAGCCTCCAGTAGTGAAACTCCCACAACTTCTGAAGGCAACTTCAGTTCCGTTCTTTCCAGCTTCCGGGTACATATGCCAGGTATTGGGGCACCCCTTCCTCATGTGCTAGTTTTTTTTTTGTTCCAAACACTTTAGAGCAGGGGTCCCCAACCACCGGGCCCCGGACTGAGATCGGTCCGTGGAACATTTCCTACCGGGCCACCGGTTTGCAGGGTGCCGCCATCTTGTTTTGATGAGAAAGTGCTTCCGGGTGAGCTTTTCCGGTTGGAAAGCGGCGTCCTGAAGGAATCCTCGCGCCTTAGTTTCATCGAAGGGGTGTGTGGCTTCGAACGAAACTAAGGCGTGAGGATTCTTTCAGCACCCAAGGCAAGGCGAGCCGAGCGACCGTCCCAAAGCCGTCCTTAAGTCCATCGACAAAGGTACAAAGGAGGAGTTGAAGGTGGCAGGGAGAAGCAGGGGACGGCTGGCTGGCTGGTCGCTCGGCTCGCCTTGCCATGCGTGCTGATGCCGGTACCGGGCCGCGGATCATTTTGTGATGCCGGTACCAGGCCGTGGCACAAAAAGGTTGGGGGCCACTGCTTTAGAGCAGTGATCCCCAACCTTTTTCTATGCCGTCCGGCATCAGCTAAGCGCCGCCATCTTTTGATGAAAAGTGCTTCGGTGACCTCACGGAAGCACTTTTCATCAAAAGATGCATGCCCGTTCTGGTGAGCTTTTCCGGTAGAAATGGCTTTCTACCTGGAAAAGCTCACCGAAGGCGCGCCATCTTTTTGATGAAAAAGTGCTTCCGGTGAGCTTTCTACCGGAAAAGCTCACCGGAAGCACTTTTTCATCAAAAAGATGGCGGCGCCCAGCAACCAGTGGCCCGGTAGGACTTGTTCCGCGGACCGGTACTGGTCCGCGGACCGGTGGTTGGGGACCCCTGCTTTAGAGGACCCCCAAGTAGCTCTCCCTCCCCACCCACCCAAAGAGAAGGTCCAGACAGGGGATCCCCCAATGCCAGCACAGAAAACCCCAGGCTAACAGGGGAGTGGGACGGGTTGAGGGCTCTGTCTTAAATGGGGTGGGGGACATCCTAGCGGGTCTCTCAGCCACAACAGCGGAGCTCTGCAAATCTCCCTGAAAAAGGAGGTTCGTTTGGTTTGGGAGTCCAGAAAGGGGTTTATTTGATTGGCAAGTCAAAAAAAAAAGGGGGGGTTCCTGGGTTCACGAGTCCAAAAAGGGGTTCATTTGATTGGTAGGTCAAAAAGTGGGGGTTCCTTAAGTTTGCAAGGCAGAAAAAGGGGTTCGCTTGGTTGGCAAGTCCAGGAAGGAAGTTTGTTTGATTGGCAAGTTCAAAATTGGGGTTCCTTTGGTTTGCAAGCCAAAAAAAGGGGCTCATTTGGTTTGGGAATCCAGAAAGCAGTTTCTTTGATTGGCAAGTCAGAAAAAAAAAAGGGGGTGGGTGGGTTTCCGCTTGTTTCCTGACTCCAAAAAGGGGTTCGTTTGATTGGCAGGTCAAATAATGGGGTTCGTTTGGTTCGTAAGTCAGAAAAGGGGGTTTGTTTGATTTGGGAGTCCAAAAAGGAGTTAGTTTGATTGGCAAGTTAAAAAGAAAGGGGGGTTCGTTTGATTGGCAGATCAAAAAGGGGGGGTCCTTAAGTTCCCAAGACAGAAAAAAAGGGTTCATTTGGGTTTGCAAGACAGAAAACGGGTTCGCTTGGCTTTGCGAGTCCAGGAAGGAGTCCGTTTGATTGGCAGGTCCCCCAAAAGAGGGGAGGATTTCGTTCGATTGGCAGGTCCAACAAAAGAGGAGGGGGTTTCATTTGATTGGCAGGTCAAAAAGGGGGGGGTTCCTTAAGTTCCCAAGACAGAAAAAAAAAGGGTTCGTTTGGGTTTGCAAGACAGAAAACGGGGTTCGCTTGGCTTTGCGAGTCCAGGAAGGAGTCCGTTTGATTGGCAGGTCCCCCAAAAGGGGGGGGTTCGTTTGATTGGCAGGTCCAAAAAAAAAGGGGGAAGGTTTCGTTTGATTGGCAGGTCCAAAAAAAGGGGGAAGGTTTCGTTTGATTGGCAGGTCCCTTGGTTTGCAAGTCAGAAAAGGGGCTGGTTTGGATCGCCAGGGTCTCTGGCTCCCCGCAAAGGGGCAGAGGAGAAAAGGGGGGTGTCGGGGGCGTGGCCTTCTCCCCAAAAAAGCCCCTTTACTCACAAGGTGTCGAGCAGGAGCTTGGCCGCCTCCTCGCAGCTGACCCGCTGCCGCTTCTGGAACTGCAGCCAGCGCTCCCGCTGCGCGCCCAGGGCCAGGCCGGGGGCTCCGCCGCCGCCGCCCCCGCCGCCCCCGCGACCCCCGAGCCCGGCGCCTTGGACGGCGGGGGCGGGGGCGGCGGCTTGGCCCGGGCCGCGCTCCTGGATCCCCGCTCGCGGGCCGGCGGAAGGGCCGAGGGCGTCCGCCTGCTGCAGCCCGGGGACCTCCGCGCCTTCCCCATCCTGACCGGCCCCGCTCCTGCGCTGCGCTGCGCTGCCCGGCCGGCCGCTGGAGGGCGAGCCTGCTCCGAGGAAGAGGAGGAGGAAGGAGCCGAGGGAGGGGAGGAAGGAGAAAGGGGGCGGAGGAGGGAGGGGAGCAACCTCCGGGGAGGGGAGGGAGGGGGAAGGGAGGAAGGGAGGGAGATAGATTTGGGGAAGGGAGGAGGAGGAAGGAGAAAGGGGGCGGAGGAGGGAGGGAGCAACCTCCGGGGAGGGAGGGAGGGGGAGATAGATTTGGGGAAGGAGGAGGAGGGAGGGGAGGGAGCAACCTCCGGGGAGGGGAGGAGGGGAAGGGAGGAAGGGAGGGAGATAGATTTGGGGGAAGGGAGGGAAGGGGAGGAGGAGGAAGGAGAAGGGGGACGGAGGAGGGAGGGGAGCAACCTCCGGGGAGGGAGGGGGGAAGGAAGGAAGGTAGATTTAGGGAAGGGAGGGAGGAGGAGGAAGGAGGAGGGGGGGGAGAGGGGGAAGATTTAGGGAAGGGATAGATTTAGGGGAAGGGAGGGAAGGATTTAGGGAAGGGAGGAAGGAGAAAGGGGGACGGAGGAGGGAGGGGAGCAACCTCCGGGGAGGGGAGGGAGGGGGAAGGGAGGAAGGGAGGGAGATAGATTTGGGGGAAGGGAGGGAAGGGGGAGGAGGAGGAAGGAGAAAGGGGGGCGGAGGAGGGAGGGAGCAACCTCCGGGGAGGGAGGGGGAAGGGAGGAAGGGAGGGAGATAGATTTAGGGAAGGGAGGGAAGGGGGGGGAGGAGGACCCCGGGAGGGGGGAGGGAGGAGAGGTAGATAGATTTGGGAGGAGGAGGGGGAAGGGGAGGTAGGGAAGATGAGGAGCAGGGGGAAGGGAGGGGGAAGGAAGGAAGAAAGGAAGAAGGATGGATCTAGGGGAAAGGAGGGAGGGGAGAAGAAGGAAGGAGAAAGGGGGAGGAGGAGGGAGGGGAACAACCTCTGGGAAGGGAAGGGAAGGAGGGAAGGAAGAAGGAAGGAAGATAAATAGATTTCTAGGGAAGAGGGGAGGAGGAGGAGGAGGAGGGAGGAAGGTAGGTAGATAGATATAGGGGGAGGGAGGGAAGATGAGGAAGGAAAGGGGGCAGGGAGGGGGGATAAGGAAGGAAGGAAGATGGATGGATTTAGGGGAAGGGAGGGAGAGGAGGAGGAGGAGGAGGAAGGAGAAAGGGGGTGGAGGGGAGCAACCTCTAGGAAGGGGAGGGACGGGGAAGGAAGGAAGGAAGATGGGTTTAGGGGAAGTGAGGGAGGGGAGGAGGAGGAGGAAGGTGGGAGAAGAGCTGAGGGGAGCAACTTCTGGTAATGAGAGGAGGGGAGGAGGAAGGAAGGAAGGAAGGAAGGAAGGAAGGAAGATAGATTAGATAGATAGATTTAGGGGGCCAGGGGAGGAGAAGGGAGAGGAGGGAAGGTAGATACATTTAGGGAAAGGGGGAGGAAGAGGAGGAAGGAGGGAGGGAGGGGGCAGGGGAGGAAGGAAGGAAGATGGATGGATTTAGGGGAGGGAGGGGAGAAGGAGAGGAGGAAGGAGAAAGGGGGCAGAGGAGGGAGGGGAGCAACCTCTGGGAAGGGAGGGAGGGAGAGAGGGAAGGAAGGAAGATAGATTTAGGAGAAGGGAGGGAAGGGAGGAGGAGGAAGGAGGGAGAGGAGAGGGGGAGGAGAACAAAATCTGGGGAGGGAGAGGGAGGGAGATAGATAGATAGATAGATAGATAGATAGATAGATAGATAGATAGATAGATAGATAGATAGATAGATAGATAGATAGATAGATAGATAGATAGATTTAGGGAAGGGAGGGAGGGGGAGGAGGAGGAGGTGGAAGGAGATGAGGGGAACAACCTCCAGGAAGGGGAGGGAGGGAGAAGGTAAAGAAGGAAGGGAAGGAAAGGAAGAAAGAGAGAGAGAAAGAAAGATAGAAAGAATAGATTGGGGGAAGGAAGGAAGGAAGGAAGGAAGGAGGATGGGGAGGAGGAAAAGGGTGTGCTGGGGGGGGGGGCAGGAGATCAACCAGGCACTTTACAAAAAAATGACCATTTTTCACACTTATGACCATTGCAGCTTCCCCAGGGCCATGTCATCACAATTCGGACATTGGGCTACCGACTCGTATTTATGACGGTTTGCAGCATCGCTGGGGTCACCCGATCCCCTTTTGCGACCTTCTGACCGGCAAAGCCAATGGGGAAGCCGGGTTCACTTAACGACCAGGTTCCTAACTTATCAACTGCAGCGATTCGCTTAACAACTGTGCCAAGAAAGGTTGTAAAATGGGGCAAAACTCACTTAACGAAGGTCTCACTTAACAGCATAAACGTTGGGCTCAATTGTGGTCTTAGACTTAAGGCTGCAATTGAGCCCCAAATTTCTCTTGCTAAGTGAGACCGTTGTTGAGGTGAGTTTCACTCCGTTTTTCTTCCGACGGTTGTTAAGTGAACCACACCATTGTTCAGCAAATCCGGCTTCCCCACGGTTGGTCAAAAGCTCGCAAAAGGAAGTTCACTACAAACCCTACAACGTCATAAATACGTGTCGGTTGCCAAGCATCCGAATTTGGATCGCGTAATATGAGGTCGTAAGTGTGAATAATGGTCATAAGTCACTCTTTTCCAGCCCCTTTGTAACTTTGTATGGTCACTAAACGAACTGTTTTTAAGTCGAGGAGTGCCTGGTTGCCAAATACCCAAATTGTGATTGTGTCAGGGTTCCCATCAGCTCAGCAGACTTCCAAAAACAGATCCATAACTTCATCTCTAAAATTATTAATCTCACAATAGTAATAACTAGCTGGATACCCCGTGCTTCGCTACGAAACTGTGTGATCGGAATTCTGCCTCTGCCTACCAGCACCCATCCGCATCCATCTGGCTAGCGTCCTGTCAGTCTGTGAGGAAAGTTGAGGGCTGTTTGGAAACTGAAAGAGTATTTGCTGTGTGAGCAAGCAGGAGACAGCAAGGAGTCTGGGCGTGGCTTAGCTCAACTGCTCTGTACTAAAGCTGCTTGGTGCTCTGAAACTGAAACTCCTCTGCTTTTGTTTTGCCTTTGGAACAGATTTCTTTTCAGGTGGGGAGGGGGAGTAGAACTCCTTAGCATCAGAGCATGTTAATAATAATAATAATAATATAGGAAATACTCTAAATGCTCTGAGGGTCCTTTTGAAAAATCCTTTCTTAGTGAGCCCCTAGAAGTCAAGAGGAACATATGTGCCAAATGTCAAGTTTGTAGGCTTTATGGTTTGGGAGATTTTGTGATGATGCATGAGGGGTATTATTTTGCTTTTATATATATATATATATATAATAATATTCATATCATTAGTAATAACTACATAGTAATAATAATATTTGCTTATCCATACTAATAAATCTTCATTGTATATTTAATCATTCTCTTAAACTTTTAAATTTCTAACTTCTGTTTCTGTTAACTAATCATTGATAAAACGAATCCCATGTTAAAAAGTATTCTTTTTCTCCTTTATTTTAAGTGAATATTATTGCTATTATTACGACTTTTCAAAACTACTCAGACAACACATTGTTCATGTAGATATTGAGTTTTTATGTTTGCTAAAGAAAAAGGTATAAATAAAACATTAAAAAATTTTTTTATTAACCTCCTTCAAAGAAGCAGTTGAGCTGGATTCTTTTGCAAGTTCCAGGTTCTATAAACGGCAGCCGGTGACTCAGTCATAAATTACGGATGATGCATGGCCAATTATTTTAAATAAATGATCATCACACAGACTTGCAAAGCATGTTTCCTGTACTGAACCGGATGACCTCAGCAAGAATGGCAGGCCCAAAACGCTCAGGACTGTATGGGTTGGAAACAGGCGGAAGAGCCTTCATCCTACGGTGGATAGAATGATGAATTTGGGATGTGGAAGTCAGAATCTTTCAAAGCTGAAAAGTCTAATGAAAAGAAGGACTAGGGAAGACATGATAGGGTCTTCCAATATTTTTTTTTTCAAATTAAATTCAGAATAGAGCTGGAAGGGACCTTGTAGGTCATCTAGTCCAACCCTCCCCCACCCGAGCAGGAGACCCTACACCATTTCCGACAAAGGGCAGTCCAGTCTCTTCTTGAAAGCCTCCAGGGATGAAGCTCCCACAACTTCTGAAGGCAACTTCTGTTCCGTCGGTGGATTGTTCTCACGGTCAGAAAATTCCTCCTTATTTCCAGGTTGAATCCTGGATCAGTTTCTATCCATTATTCCTTGTCTGGCCTTCAAAGGTTCCTTGAAGAATAGCTTGACCCCTTCCTCCTCTCTGTGGCAGCCCCACAAATATTGGAAGATGCTCTCCTGCCTCCCCTGGTCCTTCTCTTCCCTAGACTAGCCAGGCCCAGTTCCTGCAACCGTTCATTGTATGTTTTAGCCTCCAGTCCCCTAATCATCCTGGTTGCTCTTTGTACTTTTTCCAGAGTCTCAACATCTTTTTTATAATGTGGTGACCAAAACTGGATGCAGTATTCTAGGTGTGGTCTTACTAAGGCTTTATAGAGTGGTATTAGTACTTCCCTTGATCTTGACTGTATCTCTCTGTTAATGCAACTTAGGATTGTATTAGCTTTTTTGGCTGCTGCTGCACAACATTGGCTCCTATTTAGCTGGTTACCCACTAAGACTCCAAGATCCCTCTCACAGTTACTGCTATTGAGCCTGGTTTCACCCAGTCTGTATGTGTGGTTTGTGTTTTTCTTGCCTGAGTGTAGGACTTTCCTTTTCTCTACGTTGAATTTCATTTTGTTGGATATGGCCCAGGGTTCAAGTCTGCCAAGATCCCTCTGGATCTTGAGCCTATCTTCTTAGGTGTTAGCTATTCCTGCCAGCTTAGTATCATCTGCAAATTTGATAAGTTCCCCTTCTATTGCCTCATCAGGTCCACTGCGCATGCGCACAGGGCTCTCACCAGCCAGCTGATTGTCAGCATGTGCCGTGCATGCGTGGGGGGTGGGGCATGTGTGTGTGGGTCATGCATGCATATGCAGAGGTGCAGTGGGTGCACGGGGACATATGTGCATGTATTAGGGCATGGGGGGGGTCACACATGCATTGCATTAAGGGAGGGGGTCAACTTATTTTCCAAAGCACCAGAAGGCAGGACAAGAAGCAATGGATGGAAACTAATCAAGGAGACAAGCAACCTGGAACTAAGGAGAAGCTTCCTAACAGTGAGGACAATTAACCAGTGGAACAGCTGGCCACCAGAAATTGTGGGGGCTCCATCACTGGAGGTTTTTTTAGAAAGTCTGGACAGCCACCTATCTTAAATAGTATAGGGTAGTGGTGGCTAACTTTTTTGGGCTCCTGTGCCAAAAATCCCCCCCCCCCCCCCCTGCTCATGTGCATGCAATCCCCCCCCCACGCCACCCCCTTACCTGTACTGGGCCTCACAGCTGATTTTCGGCCGGTTTGAGGCCTTTTTCGGCCTCCCAGAGGCTTGAAAAAAGCCTCTTCAGGCTTTGCAGGCCACATAATAGGCCCATTTCATCACTTCCGGCATTACAGGAAGTGACGAAATGGGCCTATTACTCATCTTACAGAGGCTTTTTTCAAGCCTCTGGGAGGCCGAAAAAAGCCTCAAACCAGCTGAAAATCAGCTTTGAGGCGCACGTATGCGCTGTGAGGCGCACGTATGCACGTATTGCCTGCGGCTCGCATGCCGGCATAAATGGCTCTGCGTGCCACCTGTGGCACCCGTGCCATAGGTTCACCATCACGGGTATAGGGTTTCCTGTGTGAGCAGGGGGTTGGACTAGAAGACCTCTAAGGTCCCTCCCAACTCTGCGATTCTGTTATTCTAAAAAAAAATAAAGAGGTCCTTGAACCAAGCTCAATTCCTGATGGCACAATCATGCAGACAGGAAATGATAATTACAGCTCAGAGCTCTTCCAGAGGCTTTTCCTGTTGTGGTTAAAAGCGGATTTTTTTTTCTCACAGCTCTTTCAGCCCCAGAAACGGTTTTAGGAGCAGAACAAAGCAATGTGGATAATTGAAGTAGAACCAATCAGTGTATGGCGGCAGCCAAAAAAGCCAATGCAATCCTAAATTGCATTAACAGAGGGATTCAATCAAGATCAAGTGAAGTACTAATACCACTCTATAAAGCCTTAGTAAAACCACACCTAGAGTCCTGCATCCAGTTTTGGTCACCACACTATAAAAAATATGTTGACACTGGAAAAAGTGCAGAGAAGAGCAACCAGGATGATGAGGGGACTGCAGGCTAAAACATATGATGAACAATTGCAGGAACTGGGCTTGGCTAGTCTAGGGAAGAGAAGGACCAGGGGAGACAGGAGATCAGCCTTCCAATATTTGAGGGGCTGCCCCAGAGAGGAGGAAGGGGGTCAAGCTGTTTTCTAAAGCGCCTGTAGGTCAGACAGGGAATAATGGATGGAAACTGACCAAGGTGAGATTCAACCTGGAAATAAGGAGGAATTTTCTGACAGTGAGAACCATCAACCCATGGAACAGAAATTGCCTTCTGAAGTTGTGGGAGCTTCATCACCGGAAGCTTCCAAGAAGAGATTGCACTGCGATTTGTCAGAGATTGTGTCAGGTTTCCTGCTTGGGCAGGGAGTTGGACTAGATGACCTACAAGGTCCCTTCCGACTCTGTTTATCTGCTACGGGTGTGTGGTGTGTGTATGTGACGGTACAGAAATAGAATCGGCTAGAAACTGTAACCTGGTTTCCCAAGTTCCTGGGGCGTTCGAAGTTCCTTTACAACCAGCGTGGACGAGACTTTTGAGTTTCCAAATACGTTTCTTTTCTCCCCCCACCCTCCAGCCTTGCTCTCTTTGCAGGAATGTCGGCGTGATCGTGAGTCAGCAGCACAAAGGTTTTGGGAAGCCTGCCCATTTTGTGATTCAGATGAATAAATTGCAAAGGGCACTGGGCAGGCTCAACCAGAATGGCTTCCTGCCTGCGGTAAGCTGATTTTAAAACCAGCCTGGGCAAGGATCCACCCACAATTTCTGCAACTGGTATATAAAATCATACATTGCAATGTCCTACCTGTCAGTGAATACTTCAGCTTCAACCATAACAACACAAGAGCACACAATAGGTACAAACTCAAAGTAAACCGCACCAAACTTGATTGCAGGAAATACGACTTCAGCAATAGAGTGGTCAATGTCTGGAATACTCTACCTGACTCTGTGGTTTCTTCCCCAAACCCCAAAAACTTTAACCTTAGACTGTCTACTATTGACCTCACCCCTTTCCTAAGAGGTCTGTAGGGGGTGTGCATAAGCGCACCAACGTGCCTACCGTCCCTGTCCTATTGTTTCTCTTATTCTTTTATTTTTCTTATATGTACCCATTTCATGTATTCACAACTATGTATACACTTATACTTATTATCTTGTAAACAATTGGCAAATCAAATAAATAAATAAAATAAATAAACTCATTTAAGCTGCTCGGTACAGGAGAAGTATCTAGCTCCAAAAAAATCAGCCCCGTTCTGTACTTGTAATCTTCGGCTTACGATGGACAATTGAGCCCCAAAATTTCCATTCGCGATTCAAAGCGATGAAAGTGAAACTCACTTTAGGGGAGTTTAAGCGAAACTCACTTTAAGTTTAAGTCAGTTTTGCTCCATTTTATGGCCCTTTTTGGCTAGTCATTAAATGAAACGCTGCCGTTATGTTAGTAACATGGTTGTTAAGCGAACCTGGCTTCCCCTATTGACTTTGCTTTGTCAGAAGGTCGCAAAAAGGGACCGCGTGATTCCGGGACACAGCAATTGTCATAAATATGAGACAGTTTGCAAAGGTTGGAATTTTGATCACGACAAGAGATGCTGCAATGGTCGTAAGTGTGAAAAACGGTCACAAGTCACTTTTTTCAGTGCTGTCGTGACACTAAACAAGTGATTGTGTCAAGGACTAGTCGTAATTATGAAAGCCAGAAAGTTTGTTGAAACAGATCTAAGATCTCCCACTTAGAACTGTTTTCTGCTTAGCATTTATTTTAAAAGTAAGGTTGAGATACTCCCCTAGAAAATTATATAATAATATTATTATTAAGTTGAGAGCCATCTTTAAACTTTTGTCTCATGGCTATATTGGAGAAACGATTGATCCAGAAGAAGAGGTCATTGATCATTCTTAATGGACCTTCCAGGAAAAAAAAAAATTTAAATCCCATATGGAGTTTTAGACTAAGAAACCCCGAAAAAATCCCGATTGGCTCAAATTCAGTACTAAAGTTCTTAAAAGTAGGCAACACAAAATAAAGATTACTTGTTGGAAAGAGCAGGGAAGCAGAAAACTGGTTGGAAGGATTAAAAAGGGTTTTGTTTTTTTAGAAAGCTACAGTTTCCAGGATATTTAGAATAGAATAGAATAGAATAGAATAGAATAGAATAGAATAGAATAGAATAGAATAGAAATCTCTCAGTGTGAAACTAAAATCAAAGAATTGCTCACAAAATATAGCTATAGCAGTATTCCCAAACTTTTTATTACCCCCAAACTGCTTATCAGACAGTCTTCTTGAACTTTGAGGGCCAGTTATAAATCCCTTCAACACTGTCATAACTTGGAATGGTCACTGAACAACTGGTCGTAATTCAAGGACTACCTGTGAAATAAAAACGGTATCACTGAATTATTTTCATACTATCTCAACAAATCACCTGTGGGAATTTCATCCATTTTTGTCTTAAGGAGAATACTTCTGGGAGGTTTAGTACACGTGGCAATCTGTGAGTCCATTTAAATGTCATGGTTTGTGATAGGTTAATGGGTTTGTGGATTGTCCAAAGGAAAAAAAAACACATTTATCCAATTTGGGGTCATTTACTTAGGTTTGGGAAGCAGTGACATAGATTTTAAATGCTTGAATTTGAGTGATCCTGTTTCCAGGTTTAATAAAAACAATTCAACCTTGCGTTTAATTCTTGGGATGCTAGGAAGTTACTATATCATTAATTGATAAATTGGTCCTCTATTGCTGCTGTAATAAATACTTAAATAATGTATTCCTATTAATGTTATTTAGGATGAATTCAGTTAAAAAACAAACATTCTCAAATGTGATCTTTTTCTGTTCAATCTCATTGAAACTATTCCATTTTTTTCTGGAATCTTCTGCATTTTAGCTTTTAAAATGAGCACTGTAGACATTTCAACCAGTGATTCATTTCATTCAGACTTATCCAAAGAGGCTTGACTGGACATGTCCAGCTCTCAGCTGTCATTTCCAGACCATTAGATCATCTCAACTCACTTTCCATCAGAATGTCAGAACTCTGTGAGCTCTGTGTGTTTTGCCAAAGTAGCAAGAAGAAAAGAAATAAGCATTTTGCCACTCGGGTCTAAAAATTAAGCAGGGCTACTTGTGCTAATTTTATTTATTTAGATTGGAAGCTTTATATGGCCAGCGACCCATTCTCGGTAACTTTGGGTGGCTTATAAATAAGATTTGTAAGGTTTGAAGAATTGCAATCAATAAATAATCAGCCCACAGGAGTATTTTCCAAAAAATAAGATATTTACAAAAGCATGATTTGGCACAGAAATGCAGATTCCAGGCCAAAAGCTAAAACAGTGGTTTATGCTGAAGGTTTCCACAAATTTATGTAGTCCAGTTTTTCTCAAACTTGGCAACTGAAAAATGTGTGGATTTCAACTCCCAGAATTCCCCAGCCAGCAAGGAAACATTCTTGACCGTTCAAAGTTACAACAGTACTGAAAAAAAGGTGACTTATGACTGGTCCTTGACTTATGACTGTCATAGCAATCTGACAGTCATGTGATCTGAGTTCAGGTGCTTGCAATTGGCATGTGTTTACAGTGTTTGCAGTATCCCAAGATCGTGTGATCACCATTTGTGGTGTCCTCCGAGCTGCCTTCCAATAAGCAAAGTCAATGGGGCGTGCTGGATTTGCTTAACGACGGCATGGTTCACGTAACAACTGCAGCAATTCATTTAACAGCTGTGGCAAAAAAAGATCGTAAAATTGGGCAGAATTCACTTAGCAACCGCCTTGCTTAGCAATGGAAATTCTCATACTGATTTTGGTCATAAGTCAAGGGTTATCTGTTCTTTGGGAAAACAACCTCCCTTCCATACATATAGTAAAAGTGGTTACTTCTGAGTACAAATAGAAGAAAAACAGAAATTTCCTCTGTATTGCCAACCTTTTCTTCTTAGGAGACAAACAAGACAGTCCTATAAAATCTATTTGGTTTCTTATTGCCTAGAAACCTTTTGATATAATCAAAGCAATCACCTTCTCTAATGGTGTACAAGACTCCATACAATAGCTCTTTTATAAACACACAGATACTTCTTTCCATACAGTAGGTTTTTTTTTACCCTGTTGCCAAGTGATGTTGTTTTTTTAAAAACCTCAAGCTGATTTCAATTCTTCTGAGGATAAATGCACCCCGTGATCAACCTGGTCATAAGATTGGGACGTATTGTTTGCATGCCCTGCGGTATTCCCGGCAGCAATTGTTATCCAGAATTATCAGCACAGCATAGAAATGTGTTTTAAAGGTGTTGCAGAACAAATCACAATTCTCCCTTGCTTGCAGCATGGAAATCTCCATATACATTTAGAAACACTACAAATTATTGCCAAATGTTAAGGTTTTTATTGATGCAGAATTCCTCAGACAGGAGATGGGTAGAAATTGTTTTAAAGGTAATTTGTAAGAGTGAAAAAGTATGGAGACGGGAAGCGGCTAGGTTAGTGCAAACACATTTTAATTATTTTATCTCATCTCCTGCCTTTCATTTCTTTGGCTGTTTCTTGTTTTTGTCTTCTTCTTTTCCTGTGTGTTGCTGATCCCCAAAGGAAAAAGCACAAGGGATATCCTTTCTCAGAATTGTGTCCACCTGAGTCTCGGGTCGTGCATCGACAGACACCAAGGGAGGGGACAGGAGTTGTTTTTATCCACAAAGCGTTGAAGGCCCTGCTGCACAGATAACTGGCTGTAAGTCCCTGTGGTTGGACACCAGGGACCAGTCGAAATTGCTACTGGTATACTGGCCTCCCTGCTGCCCAGCAGTATTCCTGCCTGGGCTAGTGGATGCTGGTATCAAACTGGCAATACAGTTTGGGCGCTTAAGGATTTCAATTTGCAATTTGTGATGTCGATTCCAAGGAAGCTCAGAAGTCTGTGGCCTCTATGGTAACTGTGGACCTGCTTCAGGTCATAGACAACCCAACGCATACCAGCGGCTGCACATTGGATCCAGTTTGCTTTTTTTGTCTTAGAACAGTTGTGATCTTGTAGTGGAGGACATTAACACATCTGTTGTGTTGGTCAGATCATTGATTACTTTCAGTCACTGGTGCCACCTTCTGTTATGGGAAAACAGCTTATTTGATCAGCCTGCTTCAGGCACTAGATCAGGGGTGTCAAACTCACATTGTCACAGCAGCATCACGTGACGTATTGGGATTTCCCCCCCTTTTGCTAAACTGGGTGGGGACGTGGCCAGTACGTGATGCATCCAGCCCGCGGGCCACAAGTTTAACAGTCCTACACTAGATGGATCTTATGCGATTCCAAAGAGATTGAGCTTCTCGCTAAGGATCCAGTGAGTGATTTGACCAAGACCTTGATCACCATCTGGAACTGGTGGTGTCAGTCACCTTGGACTTCATCACCCCATCACCACTTCTCCCTGTACACTGTGCTCAGGACAAAAAAATTAATTTACTGAGTAGCTCCAGGAGATGAAGTGCCAGAAGAGACAATTGGAGAATTAACAGAGGAAGACTCACTGCAAAGCTGATTAAATATGGGTAAGAGCCCATATTATAGATAACGTTCTAGATACAAGGTGGTGATCCAAGGTGGTGAAACATTAAGATTTGTCTACTCTTATTGCATCAGTTGATAACTGCCCAGTGGCCCTTATTAAGATTATCTGCAAGGCTGCTGTAAGGAATAATCTGCCTTTTTGGTGAATAACGTTTCTCGGATTCATGCTGAATTTACTCGGACAGACCAGGAGCGAGGTCTTGTGCGATCTGGGTTGAGTGAGAGGCGGTGACTCATGAGTAACTGGACAACGTTCTCTGTGCTATTAATTCAGTTGTCTGTGGGATCCAAGTCCCTCTTGGATTAAGACAGCCAGTCAGTGCCAACTTCTTTAAGAGGAAGGGTGGTGTGTCTTTCTACTTTGAAGGAGGCTTTTGAATACCCTCAGGCCATTAACAATGTGTTTAGGACCATTGCAGCATCCCATCGTCATATGACCACCATTTGCATGCTTCACAGCTGGCTTCTGACCAGTCAATGGACCAGTCCAGTCAATGGAGTGATAAATCAACAAGTTGCAGTCACATGATACTCCGCTTCCACAACCACTGTGGACGTTGTTCATAAGTCCATAATCATCATGTGATGTCTTGCTTAATGACCATGTTGCTTATTGACAGAGTTGCTGCTCCCAATTGCTACCATTAAGAAAGGACTTACTTGTACTGTGATCCAGAGTGCTATTTATATAACAGTATTTGTATTTTCTTTTATTCTTTGAGTTGCCATGAATTGCTTTGGAGACAGCTGGTATCTCCAAAATAAAATAATATGTAAAAAATATTGGTTAAAAAGATGACCCTACTAGTTTACTTTCTCTTGTCTTTAGGAAAATATAGAAAGCTTGGAAAGTGTACAAAGGGAAGATAATTCTCTGCATTCATGCAAGGCCAATGAATCTTCCCCCAATGGAGGTTCTCCACAAAACCATCCTCTTTAGCAAAGTATTGCAGATTCAGCTTTATCACACATAAAAAAAAGAAATTTAATAGGGATGGATGGGGACAGTTTGGGACAGAAAATGCAATCTGTCTACTATCTATTGAAGCCAATTGGTTACATTTGTGTAACAACTCAGCTGTTTCAGCCCTTTTTGTAGGCTTGCAAAATATGCTGAATCACAAACTGTGGGCTGGGTTTAATTAAGACACTGAACTAAAAATATAGCCAAGGTTAAAACAAATTAAGGTGGCTTTGATATGCATCTATGGAGGAGGGAAGCAAGTGAAGCTGTGCACAGCAAGACTTCATTGTGCAAACAGAAACTATGCAATCAGCATCTGTCCTCAACAGATAACCCAATTGTTTGCAAGATGTTATCAAGATATCCTCACAGTTTGGAATAGAGGTGACTTTCTAGAAGTCTCCCTATATTTGAGGGACTACCACAGAGAGGAGGGGGTTGGCCTATTCTCCAAAACATGTGAGGGCTGGACAAGAAGTAATGGTTGGAAACTTAACAAAGATAAATCCAACCTAAAATTAAGGTGAAATTTCCTGACAGCGAAAACAATTAATCAGTGGAACAGCTTGCCTTCAGAAGTTGTGGGTGCTCCGGCACTGAAGGTTTTTAAGAGATTGGACAGCCATTTGTCTGAATGGTATATAGTTTCCTGCTTGTGCAGGGGGTTGGACTAGAGCAGGGGTCCCCAACCACCGGTCCGGACCGGTACCGTCCACGGAACAACTCCTACCGGTCCGCGAAGAGTTGTTACGCCGCCATCTTTTTTTTCATGAAAAAGTGCTTCCGGTGAGCTTTTCCGGGTAGAAAGCTCACCGGAAGCACGTTTTCATCAAAAAAGATGGAAGCGCCAGCTTCCGTGAGCTTTCCCGGGCAGAAAGCTCACCGGAAGCACGCTTTCATCAAAAAAAGATGGCGGCGCTAGCTTCCGTGAGCTTTCCCGGTAGAAAGCTCACCGGAAGCACTTTTTCATCAAAAAGATGGCGGCGCCCAGCTGATGCCGGTACCGGGCCGTGGCGCCCAGCTGATGCCGGTACCGGGCCGGCAGTCAAAAAGGTTGGGGATCACTGGACTAGAGGACCTCCAAGGTCTCTTCCAACTCTGTTATTCTGTTATCACTGGTGGTTTTCAAGACAAGATTGGAAAGCCACTTGGTATAGGTTCTCCTGCTTGAACAGGGGGTTTGACTAAAAGACCTCCAAGGCCCCTTCCAATTCTGTTGTACTGTTAATACAATTATTAATACCCCTTTTACAGACCTGGTTAACCTTTGATTTGAATACAGTGTCTATAGCTGAAAACAAGTCCATAATCTCCACTTAATATATCTTTTATTAGTCTAGGGCCTTCCAATATGATGGGTTTCTGCCACATGCTAAGCCAAAACATGTTCAGCTTGGTTTTGGATTAGAACTTTATACAAAACCAGCACTTCTGGTAAATAAATTATGTTTGGCAGCTTAACAGCTTCCACGGATCCTTGTCAGTTGAACTTTGTTCAGTAAACTATGGAAAAGCAAGACAGTGTTGTTGACATACAGATTTCATAGTTCAAAAGCTTCCATGGTCACCTGCGCAAGACAAAAGATGTCCCATGGATCATGTCATACTATAAATGAGACAATTTATGTACTTGCACTATGAGCAAAAGATAGTTCAAATATCATTGTTGCTTTTATTGGACACCCGATTGTGGTTGTATTCACTCTTCAAGCCAAACTGTTTCTAATCCATCTTCAAACAGTTCTCTTTTAGGATTTCTCTTAGAAAAAGCGGTACAATAAAGAAAGAAGATACCCAGATCCATTTGCTATCAAACTTTGGTTGAAGTTAATCAATTAAATTTTTATTACAATCTTAGGCCAGCATAATAGTAAATTTCAAATAGTCACAGAAGGTAATTCTGCTTATAAAGGTAGTTCTTAACTTATACCCATAATCGAGTTTGGAATGATGGTTAAGTTATATGGGTCACCGCATAAATGTGCCCAATTTGCAAACTCTTTTGCAGTAGTCATCAAGTGAATCCATTGTCTGCAATGGGTACTTTTAGTCGGAAAACAGAAATAAATGGTTTCCAGGGGAGAAAAAAAGATGAAATTTGTGGTGCCAAGACTGTGGAAACAATCATAAATGCGGTCTAGGCATTGAATGGCCAAAATGTGAATTTGGGTCATAAGAAGGCCTGGGGAGATCTGTTGTAACTTTGAATGATTACTGAGTGACCAGTCATAAGACTATCTGTATATTAAAACAAGTTATAGTCACGCTAGAGTTTTGTTCTCTACTCCTCCCTCAGGCAGAGGGACAAATTTTTGGGACAGATCCAAGGAGGAAACTCTTGCAGCCAGCAGCATAAACACAAGATTGGATTTCAGGTGCCTTTTGCCTCTTCAAAAATAATAAAACCCTCCAAAGAAGCAAACAAGCTCAGTCTCAGGCTTCCTTCTTCCTGGAGGAGAGGAAAAACAGGATTTTCCAGGAACAGAACTAGAGCAGTCTGGGAGAAAAACAACCTTTAGCAGCTCTGTTGTTGCCTTCCATTTGTTTTTGGAAACCAAATCTGGTTGATAAGAAGACTCTGTCCTTTCAGAACTATTTATGACATGAGGGCCTTGGCATTTTAAGAAAAAGTACCTTGGAGTGTTATTCTTGCATTTCATTTTCTTTCTTTTTCCTTCTCTTTCTCAGCTTCTTTCCTTTTTGGTCTTTTGTCCTTTCTAATCGTCCTTTTTCTTTTCTTCTTCTCATCTTTTCCCCTTTTTTCCTTTTCCTTCATTCATATCTTCCCTTTTTCTTTCTTCATTTTCCCTTGCTGTCTTTTCCCTTTTCTTTCCTTCTCATTTTCCTTCCTTTTCTTTCATTTTTCCTTCCTTTTCTTTCATTTTTCCTTCCTGTCTTTTACCTTTTCCTTCCTTCTTGGTCTTTTTTCCTTTCTAATCTTCCTTCCCTCCTTTCTTTCCCTCTCATCTTATTCCTTTTCTCATCTCCTTTTTTTCTTCTCCTTCATTCACATATTTTTTTCACCTTCCTTCCTTTTTCCCTTTCTCATTTCCTTCCTTTTCTCCTTCCTGTCTTTTCCTTTTCTTTCTTCTTCTTTATTTCCTTCTCATTTTCCTTCCTTCCTTTTCTTTCATTTTTCCTTCCTGTCTTTTCCCTTCTTTTTCTTTCCTTCTCATTTTTCCCTTTCTCATCTTCCTTTCCTTTTTTTCTTCCTTCCTATCTTTTCTTTCTCTTATTCTTTTCCTTTCCTATCTTTTTCCCTTTCTCATGTCCCTTTCCTTTTTGTTTTGTTTTTCTATGTTAATGCCTTTTTTTAAAAACCATATGTGGTACCCCAAAAAAGGAACTTTCATGCTGAAATAGGAAAACAAACAAAACTAAGCTTGTTCTCCTCAAGGCAGTCAAACTTCCTCTTCAGAAAAGCAATGGCAAAAGGAAAAAAAAACCTTGAACCTAAAATATACTCTGATTTCTAACGGAAAAAAAAAGTGTTTTGTGCTTATTTTATTTTTCCTTATATTGTTTCACTCTTGATAAGTGATTAAACGCCTCAGAGACGTTTTCCCGCCCTTTGCCCCTGAAAACTGCCCTACTCCCCCACCCCACCACCACCGACTTTGTTCTTCTACGCATGCGCCAACAGGCCGTCAGCCTTCCTTTTTCCTTCCTGCCCTTTCTCGAAATCTGCTTCTCAGGCACCGAAAGGCCTTAGCAACAAGAATGACCTCACTGCGCACCAATCAGAGGTGGGCTTCTCTGAGGCATTTCTCCCTCCCCTCCCAACCGCCCAAGCCCAGAGTCCCGATCTTTCCAGAGCTTTCCTATTGATTGCATCTTGCGGGAGCCAATCAGCGTTCGTTCTTTCTGTCTCCCACCAATGGCGGCCCAGCAACGTTTTAGCCCCACCTCTTGACTTCGTAGAATTATTCTTCCAACGACAAGGGACTTTTTACCTCTATTTCGTATCCATTCTCCCCTACCTCCACCTCATCCTTTCGAGACCGGTATTAACAGGGAAGCATACATCAGTTAATATATTTCAATTTTTCTTAAATTTTTCGTCGAATGAGAGGAAATTGAGGCGCAGAATCCACTTTTTAAGGCGTTCTCCGGAGGGACTATTTCTTCACGCGGAAGGCTATTAAAGTGAATCTAAAGGGCGGGGGCGACTAAGGCGGAACCCTATAAATATCAGTGACGCGTTGCTGGGCAGACATTTGCGAAGAAGAAAGTTCGGAAGCTGGGTGAATTGTCACCGCGATATTATTTATTTCCTTCAGGCTGCCTGAGTGAAGCGGTAAGATGAACAGATTATGGTTAACATTACTTTTAATTAATAATTTTTTTAAAGAAAATCCCGATTTTATTCGGGGATATTTAGCCGCTCCTGTTCGGACAGGGCTCGGGGTGGCGTCACTGTTGGCCATTGTGGCGAGGCGCTAGTCCGTGAGGAGAGTCCTGACTAACCCCCGGAAGAGGAGGATAGGGTGGCTCCGCGGGGGGGGCTGGGGGGCTCGGAGGTGCCGCTTTCGGCGCCCGAGAGGTCAACATTTAGAAAAGGGGTGCTGAGAGTAAAAAATTAAAGACGACTTTCCGATAAATACCTCAGCCTTCGGGGAAGGGAGCAGCGCTCAGTTATGGATTTCGACGGCCTGATCCCTCTCCTACCACCTTAGGCTATAAGCTCCGCTTCTCAGTAGGATTTCCTCCCAGGCGAGTATAAGTGATCCTTCCCCCCCCCCCGCCTGGCGCTCTTTCATTTGCGTTAATTAGGACTGGTCCTTGTGAGGTATTTGTAGCTGAACCCATTTGAAGGAGAAGGGGGGGGCGGTGGATTTGGGGTTCCTTCGAAAGTAAATCTCTCACTAAATGGGTATTTGTTCCATTAAATAAGGTATAAGGTTTTTTCTATGGTGACTACTAGCTTTTTGTTTCTCTTTCCTTCTCTCTCTCCTTTTATCTCTTACCTATGCTCTTTCTCTCTCATATATATCCACCTCCCTCTTTATCCATCATTCTACCTACCTCTTTCCTGCTCCCCCCTCTCTGTATATCTCCTCTCCCCCTCTATCCTTCTATCTCTTTCCAGCCCCCCTCCTATATATCATCTCTCCCCTGCTTCCACTCCCTCCTCTGTATATCTTCCCTATCTATAGATTCTACTTAATTTTTTTCCTCTACCCCCCCCCCCATATATACACATCCCTCTTTCCCCTTTCCTCCCTCCATCTTATTAGGGGCAATTAAATTGCACTGCTCATTAATAAGATTACAAAAGGTGACATTGCAGGTGTTATTGCATCAATTGGATCTGAATTGTTAAATTTATAGAGATTGGGGATCAAGGCACTAAAACAGATGAATATATGCAGGTAGTCCTCAACTTGTGGCCACAATTGAGCCTGAAATTTCTGTTAAGACGTTCAAGTGAGTTTTGCCCCATTTTACACTTTTCTTGCCACAGTTAAGTGAATCACCGCAGTTTCTGTTAGTAACCAGGTTAAGTGAATCTGGCTTCCACATCAACCTTGCAAAGGGGAATCAGGTGACCTTGGGACACAACAACAGTCATAAATATGAGTCAGTTGCCAAGCATCTGAATTTTTTTATATGACCCTGGGGATGCTGCAATGGTCACTAGGAGTGCAATTGAGCCAAAAATTTATGTTAAGTGAGATCAAGGCATCTGAACTGAGGAATTGTATACAAGGTATCCTCTAGGAGTACAATTGAGCCCCAAATTTATGTTGCTAAGTGAGATATTGTTAAGCAAGATTTGCCCGGTTTACGACCTTTCTTTCCACAGTTAAGTGAATCACTGCTGTTAAGTAAGTTAGGAGTGGTTAAGTTTATCTAGCTTCCCACTGATCTTGTTAATCAGAAGGTCCCAAAAGGATATGACTCCAGGACACTGAAACAATATAAGTTGCCAAGCGTCTGAAGTTTGATCACAGGACTATGGGGATGCTGCCACACCTTATACCTTATTTAGTGTGAAAACTGGTCATATGTCACTTTTTCAGTGCTGTTACATCTTTGAATCACTAAAGGAATTGTGAGGACTACCTGTATGTGTGCTATTATGCAGGGTTGATAAAACCCTATTGAACAGTATAAAAGCTGGTGCTTTAATAAGCCTAGCTTTCTAATGCCCTTCTCAGAGTTAAGTGCCTAATGGGCAGTTTGGAGATAGGACTGCTGGGTGAAACTATGACTACGTGGCCATTGGTGCAACCTTGAATTATTTCCTGATATGGTTAAATGCGGTATTTACATGCTAATAGGTGTGCTGCAGGATAACCTGAGTTAGCAGTTTCCTGGAGTTATTTATAGGACCTCAAGATAGCCTGGATATTGGTTGTCAGATACAGTATTTATGGGGACTAGAATGTCCCTACATAGAAAAATGGTGCCAACTTCTGACCTAAGATTTTCCAGGCTGTTGTTTGGATGATGTCAAAAAGAATGCAAATTACAGCCATTCTACGCAATAACTGTAAGTGTGCTTCATTTAAGATGCTGTATTGGAAGGTTAGCAACAATTGTTTTGTTGCAATTTGATTATTAATTTGAAACCTTAAGGGGTGACTTTGAGGGGCAGAAACTTGCAGTGCTTATTTTTTTTTAATATGAGTGATAGGAGAATGTGGCAATAAATTCAAAAAATCAGTGCAAAACTTGAATTTCTAAATGAACTGGGTTGCTATTTAATATATTAGCATTGAAGTCACAGGTGAAATGGGAAGTATGGGAATGTGATAAGTAAAAATACAGCAATAGTAGAATATTTACTTCAATACCTTATAATATTTCATATTCATGATAGGGTATAGGATGGAACAATATTATCTACTGTAGTGCAATTGATATGTGATTAAATAAAATGTATGCTTTGTTTTTAACTCAAAATACATTTTTGAGTGTAAAGTTAGGTTTCTGTATATTCAGAAATATGTATTCTGATGCACGGAGCTCTAATTTTTCCATGCTATGTCATTGCAGATAAAAAAATGCAGATCTTTGTGAAGACCTTGACTGGCAAGACTATCACCCTAGAGGTGGAGCCAAGTGACACCATTGAGAATGTGAAGGCCAAGATCCAGGACAAGGAAGGCATTCCCCCTGATCAGCAGAGACTGATCTTTGCCGGAAAGCAGCTAGAAGATGGCCGCACCCTCTCCGACTACAACATCCAGAAGGAATCCACCCTGCATCTTGTCCTGCGTCTGAGGGGTGGGATGCAGATCTTCGTGAAAACCTTGACTGGGAAGACCATCACTCTTGAGGTGGAACCCAGTGACACCATTGAGAATGTCAAAGCCAAAATCCAGGACAAGGAAGGCATTCCTCCAGACCAACAGAGGCTGATCTTTGCCGGCAAGCAGCTGGAAGATGGCCGCACCCTCTCCGACTACAACATCCAGAAGGAATCCACCCTGCATCTTGTCCTGCGTCTGAGGGTGGGATGCAGATCTTTGTGAAAACCTTGACTGGGAAGACCATCACCCTAGAGGTGGAACCCAGTGACACCATTGAGAATGTGAAGGCCAAGATCCAGGACAAGGAAGGCATTCCCCCTGATCAGCAGAGGCTGATCTTTGCCGGCAAGCAGCTGGAAGATGGCCGCACCCTCTCCGACTACAACATCCAAAAAGAGTCCACCCTGCATCTTGTCCTGCGTCTGAGGGGTGGGATGCAGATCTTCGTGAAAACCTTGACTGGGAAGACCATCACCCTAGAGGTGGAACCCAGTGACACCATTGAGAATGTGAAGGCCAAGATCCAGGACAAGGAAGGCATTCCCCCTGATCAGCAGAGGCTGATCTTTGCCGGCAAGCAGCTGGAAGATGGCCGCACCCTCTCCGACTACAACATCCAAAAGGAGTCCACTCTCCATCTTGTCCTGCGTCTGAGGGGTGGGATGCAGATCTTCGTGAAAACCTTGACTGGGAAGACCATCACCCTGGAGGTGGAACCCAGTGACACCATTGAGAATGTCAAAGCCAAAATCCAGGACAAGGAAGGCATTCCTCCTGATCAGCAGAGGTTGATCTTTGCCGGCAAGCAGCTGGAAGATGGCCGCACCCTCTCCGACTACAACATCCAGAAGGAATCCACCCTGCATCTTGTCCTGCGTCTGAGGGGTGGGATGCAGATCTTCGTGAAAACCTTGACTGGGAAGACCATCACCCTAGAGGTGGAACCCAGTGACACCATTGAGAATGTGAAGGCCAAGATCCAGGACAAGGAAGGCATTCCCCCTGATCAGCAGAGGTTGATCTTTGCCGGCAAGCAGCTGGAAGATGGCCGCACCCTCTCCGACTACAACATCCAGAAGGAATCCACCCTCCACCTTGTCCTGCGTCTGAGAGGAGGCATTTAGATGTTCTGAACAATTTTCAAGTTGCCAGTAACATTTGGTTGCACTGTAGCAGTATAATGGCTTAGTATTGTGAGGTTAATGCCAGTTTCCAGTAACTGCTAGACTGTTTGTGTCAATGCTAATAAAGTTTTCTGTTGCACATTACTTAGTAGTAACTCCTTTGTTAATGTCTCTTCCTAATTCTGTCATAGAAATATTAAAACTATAAAACACTCCCCAGATTAAGATAAATATTTCTGATCGTTTGTAGAAAATATTCTACCTAGACATCATGTACTATGGTACAAATCCTTGTGTGCTTTGCATTCCTGGAGGGATCAATTCTTTGTATCACCACAATTAGGTTTACATATAGGTTCATGAAGTGGCTAATGAATTGTTCCAAAGTTTGAGAAAAGATGGCAGTTCTGTCTGGGATCTTTGCTCTTAGAGAACAGAAAAATGTAATGAATAATTTCAGTAATGAATTGGAAACCACTCTGGTAGTCTTGGGTAACATTTCTACAGGAAAGGAACAAAAATGCATTGTGATGAAAGGACAGTGGTACTTGGTGACGCAGCACCTATTCTGTCATCACAGAAAAATACATGTACAAGTAATATTTGACTTATGACTGGTCACTTAGTGACAGTTGGAAATTACACTGGACCTCTGGGGTGCACCTAATGTAAGAACCAGTTGTCTGAAAGCTGAATCATGGCAACTGGACTTTTGGTTTTTAAGCATTTTGCTGCTTGCTGGGACTGAAGCTTAATAAATAGTGAACCATTTCAAATCAACAAAAGGAACCCAGTTACCATTACTCAACTTTTAGACGACTCTACCAGGATGACAATCTTCATCACCATTAAGATCCATCCAATTTTGAAGTTTTGACTGGTTTTTCCCCTGCAGTTATGCATTTACGGCTGTTTGTAATATCATATGACCATGTTTTATGACAGTTCTGTCAAAACCAAGCAAATCTCTGGTTTGCTCAACTGTTGGTGTGTACATAACCACAAGCCAAAACCCAGGTTCATAATATAGCAATAACTGACTGACTGACTTACTGCTTTACATCCCTCTAAAGCAGTGGCCCCAATCTTTTTTGTGCTGCGGCCCGGTACCGGCATCACAAAATCATCCGCGGCCCGGTACAGGCATCAGCACGCATGGCAAGGCAAGCCGAGCAACCGGCCAGCCAGCCGTCTCCCGCTTCTCCCCGCCACCTTCAAGTCCTCCTTTGTACCTGTGTTGATCGGCTTCGGGACGGTCACTCGGCTCGCCTTGCCATGCGTGCTGAAAGAATCCTCGCGCCTTAGTTTTGTTTGAAGCTGCCCCCCCTTCGATGAAACTAAGGCGCGAGGATTATTTCAGCACCCAAACGCCGCTTTCTACCCGGAAAAGCTCAGCAGAAGCACTTTTTCATCAAAACAAGATGGCGGGCCAGCAAACCGGCGGCCCGGTAGAAATTGTTCCACGGACCGGTGATTGGGGGCCCCTGCTCTAAACTTCACAGCCTATTGCCCCCAATAATCCAGGTCCTCGTTTTCCAATCTCGGAAGGATGGCTGGCTGAGTCAACCTTGAGCCACTCAGGATCTAACTTCCTGGCTGTGAGCAATGAATTAGCCTGCAATACTGCATTGTAACCACTGTATCACCACGCGGGTGACTTGATTTAGCTTAGTCATGAGTTAAGACTGATGGGCCGGCTGCATTACAGTTGTTAACTCAAGGTCTTACAGGTAACGTGTATATACTTGGCCTAGTTTAATTGGAGTCTTAGCACTTCCTTTTTGGGAGGAAAAAAGAAAAGATCTCTGAAAGGAATGTACAATTTTATCCACAATATATAATTTTATATTGGCACAGAACAATATGCTGGCAAAGTGTGCAACTCCATTTTGTTAGTGGGGGAAGAAATAACTATAATTGTTAGATTGTCACTGTCAAGTTTGCAGATAAAGAACTTTTCCATCTCAGTATTAAGGCTCGTCTTAACTTTTCCCTGAAAATACAACCTACCCTGAAAGTAAGTCCTAGCTTGATTTTGCCATGTGTGCCCAATATAAGCCCTACCCCCCAAAATAAGCCCTAATTAAGATCCCGCCCACTCCAGAGTGCATGGTTAAAAATTAAGCTAGGGTGGGGATGCCGGGGGAAGCTGCCCTACTACTACTACAACAGTTGTAGCCAGGCCTTGCACACACCCCATACCTACCTTGCAGGCCCATTTCTGCAGCCAGTAAGACTGGCAAGGCTTTCCTGAAGGCCTCTGTAGTTGATGACAAAGCTCTGGATTGATCCGGAGCCGTTACCGGCTGCAGAGGCCTTCAGGAAAGCCTTGCCAGCCACAGAAGAAGTTCCTGAAGGCCTCTGACAGCGAGAAGAAGGCTGGGGGCAGTGCGCGCTAGTGAGGGTTGGTGGATGACCCCCGAAAATAAGACCTGGTGCTTTTTTGGGTGGCAAAAAAAAAACCACGGTTTTATTTTCAGGGAAACAGTTGCCTCCAAAAACTCAGATTTTACCTAGAACAACAATCAGTAAAAAAACTGCTTTTGAAGGGGAAGAAGTGCTGGTATTTATAAATCTGTTGCTGTGTAGAGCATGGGCAATAATCTCCCCTTGCTTTGCATTTGGTGTTGACAGAAAAATTAAAAGCAAAAGAGGTCAAGCCACTAATGCAGCAGTATCAAAGGGACATTAGAGTGTACATAACCAATTTTGCCAAGTCATAAAAGAATGTTAGGCATTTTTAAACTACTTGAAATAAAAGGGGTAAGGAAGAAAGTTCCAGAGTGAATTTGTAAACGCCAAAGTAAAAGCTCACCAAAATCTCATTACATGTTGTACCACTCCCAACACTGAAAAGCCAAAAATAACTTAAGCCATCAAGTCAGAGCTTCTGGGGGGGTTGTGTGCTAACCGTGGCTTGCTGAGCTTGGCTATGCACGTGCCTTTTTGCATCGCGTGGTTTGTCTCGTTCATGATGACTTTGAAAATGGCACATCCTGAATTTCAACAAATGCATCGATCATCCCTTGATTGCAAAATGAGCAGCAAAAAGACCCCAATTTCCCCGCGCTGGAGCCTATTTTAGGAGTTATAATTCTGGGTGTTGCAGTTAAAAGATTAAAAAAAACAAAAAACACGGGTGGGTAGGTGGGTATATAGGCAGTCCTTCACTTACACAACCACAATTGAGCCCACATAATTGAGCTCAAAGTTTGTTGCGGTACAAGCTCGCTTGAGGGCAACAAGAGATATTGGTGTACCTTTGAAATATTTGAAGACTGCTATTCGACTGTCCTCGGAACTGTCTGTTTAATGACAAGTTTAAAAAGTGACTTTTTTTCAGCAGAGTATAGACGCTTGGCAACTGAGTCATTGTCATGCCCCTGTTGGAGTCTGACTCCGAGGGAGAGGAGGAGCAGCTGACAGTGGAAGTGTGGCTCCGGAGGCTGTGGAGGAAACTGGGGAAGGGCACAGGCCAGCTGGGCAGTCAGAGGAAGACCCAGGCCCATCCCCTCTTCATCCTAGGTCATGCAGGGAGGAACGGATAAGGGAGAAACGTGAATGGCATGGTCTATGGGAGAGGAAAGGGCCTTGATCCCCTTCATGGGCTGCAGCTGGGAGGAAAGTTTAAAAAGACAAACCGCTCATGGCCCAGTGCTGGAAGTAAAGCGTGAAATAATTCTAGTCTTTCAGTTCTTATCTGAGTTCTGGTGTCCTTCCCAGTGTGTGTGTACTTCGATATCTGTGGATGTTTTCAAGCCCTTATCTTGCCTTGTCTCACTAATTGCTTCAGTGTGGTTTGTGTTGTTTTTTTTCTATAATACATTTATATATATTTTGAGTTTGAACGGAATTACGTCCTTTTCGCAACTTTGTGGGGGAGTTTTTTTCTGCAGTCAATGATAATTGGAGCTTTGAAGACAAGTTGAAGGAATTAAAGGGACTTCACCTGTTTTTGTGACCGTTGCTTTTGTATCCCACCCTGGGGTCATCACAATTGCTATTAGACTAAGCACACAGGAGGTCCTCAGCTTAGAACTATCCGCTTAATGACAGAAGTTACAATGGCACTGAAGAAAGTTTTAAAAGTGACTTTTTTCACAGGAGTGTAGACGACGCTTGGGAACTGAGTCATATTTATGATGGTTGCCGTGTTAGACAAATGCTCTAATCAAATCATGAGCCTTGAGCCAAATTTCAAAAGAAATCTAATTATTTATTAGGAACAACATGCTGGGCACTTATCCTAATGAAGCCAGCTTTGACTCATGTAATTTACAGTGCACCTATGACCCTGTTTCCTCCCCTCCCTGGATGTGTCATGAATCACATTCTCCAACAGAGAACTTTCCCGGGCCCTAGAGGTCACATCCCCTCCAACTGGATTGGTCACCTGGGATACAGCCTTGGTAAGGTATGCGTGGAATGTACTTCCGGTTTTGATTGCCTTACTGTTCTTTCAGGTTCCCCCGCCCTCCTCCCTATGGCAACTCAAAAGGAGTCCAGGGATGCTTTATGAGTTGACAGTCTTGGGGGGTTGTCTGAAGCCGCTTTTGGGACCTGACGAGCAAAGTCAATGGGGAAGCCAGAGTCACTTAACACAGGGGTCCCCAACCACCGGTCCGCGGACCAGTACCGGGCTGCGGAACAACTCCTACCGGCCCGCGGCTTGCTGGGCGCCGCCATCTTTTTTTCATGAAAAAGTGCTTCCGTGAGCTTTTCCGGTAGAAAGCTCACCGAAGCAGCTTTCATCAAAAGATGAGCGGCATAGCGCTCGGTGAGCTTTTCCCGGAAAAGCTCACCGCGCAGCGCCGCATCTTTTGATGAAACGCATGCTTCCGTGAGGTCACCGAAGCACTTTTTCATCAAAAAGATGGCGGTGCCCAGCTGATGCCGGTACTGGGCCGCGGCGCCCAGCTGATGCCGGTACTGGGCTGCGGCGTCAAAAAGGTTGGGATCACTGACTTAACAGCCATGTGACTTCCTTAACAACTGCAGTGATTCCCTTAACGGTGGCAAGAAGGATCACAAAATGGGGCAAAATATATTTATTATGAAATATATTCCCTGTCCTCCCCATTTTATATCCGACGACGACTCTGGGCAGTGTACACTTAATTGTCTTGTTTAGCAATAGAAATTTTTGGCTCCGTTCTGGTTGTACGTTGAGGACTAACTATTTTGGGAGTCCTATCAGCCAGTCAACTCAAGTAACAGTCAGTCTTATCTCACCATTGCCAGGAGCTGATGGCCATGCCCTCCACATCCAGACCAACAGAACTACTTGAGGTCCAATGAACCCCTAAACTTCACGGTATGTCGAATCTACTCGCAGGACAGAGATTGACGTGTCAATGGAGATTGTCCGTCATCCAGGTCATGCTTGTCCCAAAGGTGCAGTTTTTCAAGATGCACCTGTTTTTTTCTTTGAAGGTGTTTCGCTTCTCATCCAAGAAGCTTCTTCGGCTCTGACTGGATGGTGGGGAAAGGAAGGATTTATACTCCTTGCAGACAGCTGGTCACCTCTATACATAAAAGCGAAATGCCACTCACGCATCGTCACAAAATCTCCAGAACTGTAAAGCTTACAAACTTGAAATTTGGCCTATATGTTCCTCTTGGCTTCTAGGTGCTCACCAAGAAAGGATTTTTCGAAATGACCATCAGAGCATTAATATTTCCTATATTATTATTATTATTAACACGCTCTGATGCTAAGGAGTTCTATTCCCCCTCCCCACCTGAAAAGAAATCTCTTCCAAATGCAAAACACAAGCAGAGGAGGTTCAGTTTCTAACCCCCTAACCCCAAAATAACTTTAAAGTGCTCAGTTCTCATAAGTTTTTTTTCAACATTTCTACACATAACTGACATGTTTGTTTCAATTAAGACAATAATTCTTAGGGAAATCCAGGTCATCCTGGACCTGCGATCACAATGGAAATCCAAATTTCCGTTGCTAAGCAAGATCATTGTTCCTGCATCTAATATTACAAAGTTTCTCCTCCGGAAATATTGAATTGCTAACTAGGGTATACAGAACCTTTACTAGACCAATACTCGAATACAGCTCATCTGTCTGGAATCCGCACTGTATATCAGACATGAATACAATTGAGTGAGTCCAGAAGTATTTCATGAGAAGAGTTACTACACCCCTCTGCTCGCAACGGAATACCCTACACCACCAGGTTTGAGATTTTGGGCTTGGACACCTTGAACTACACTGCCTAACGGTTGGATTTAAGCGTAGTACACAACATTATCTGCTACAATATCCTACCAGTCAATGACTACTTCAGCTTCAACCGCAACAATACAAGAGCACACAACAGATACAAACTCAATGTTAACCACTCCAAACTTGATTGCAGAAAGTAAGATTTCAGCAACCGAGTGGTCAATGCCTGGAATGCACTACCTGACTCTATTTTTACATCCTCTAACCCCCACTCCTTTAGCCTCAAACTATTCACTATTGACCTCACCCCATTCCCAAGAGGTCTGTAAGGGGCGTGCATAAGTGCACAATCGTGCCTACTGTCCCTATCCTATTGTCCCCATTTATTTGTACCTATTTCCTCTATTCTTACTCACGTTTATACTTTATCTTGTAAGCGATTGACAAATCAAATCAAATCAAATCAAATCAAATAATAAAATAATAAAATAAAATAAAATAAAATAAAATAAAATAAAATAAAATAAAATAAAATAAAATAAAATAAAATAAAATAAAATAAAATAAAATAAAATAAAATAAAATAATAAAATAAAAAAAAATAAAATAAAATAAAATAAAATAATAAAATAAAATAAAATAAAATAATAATAAAATAATAAAATAAAATAAAATAAAATAAAATAAAATAAAATAAAATAAAATAAAATAAAATAAATAAAATAATAAAATAAAATAAAATAAAATAAAATAAAATAAAATAATAAAATAAAATAAAATAAAATAAATAAAATAAAATAATAAAATAAAATAAAATAAAATAAAATAAAATAATAAAATAAAATAAAATAATAAAATAAAATAAAATAAAATAATAAAATAAAATAAAATAAATAAAATAAAATAAAATAAATAAAATAAAATAAAATAAAATAAAATAAAATAATAAAATAAAATAAAATAATAAAATAAAATAAAATAAAATAAAATAAAATAATAAAATAAAATAAAATAAAATAAATAAAATAAAATAAAATAATAAAATAAAATAAAATAAAATAATAAAAATAAAAATAACAGGATCCACCACCTTGAATAGAATCCGGGAGCATTTTGGCAGCCAATGCGCCTTTGAAAGAACGATATCCCTGGTGCAAATCTAAAAACTGTTGCCTTATAAACCAGCTGTAGCTTCTGGATACTCTCCAAGGGCAGCCCCACAAAGTGCGAATTGCAGTAATCCAGCCAAGAGATGGCCAAAGCACGAGTGACTCTGCACAGGGTATCCCTGATCCCAGAAAGGACACAAGGGGCACACAACTCCAGTTGTGCAAAAGGCCTTCCTGGCTGTCCCATCCTCCTTTTCCTCTTCCTCTTTTTTTTTTCCTCCTTCCTCCGGAAAATTCTAAATTCGGAAAGTTCATAAACGGTTTGACCTTCTTTTCCCCTTTTACAGATAGTCCTCGACTTACAGCCACCGCTGGTCATGTT
The DNA here is from genome assembly GCF_049901735.1 of Notechis scutatus. Classification (NCBI taxonomy): domain Eukaryota; kingdom Metazoa; phylum Chordata; class Lepidosauria; order Squamata; family Elapidae; genus Notechis; species Notechis scutatus. Next base: position 4,862,105 of record NC_142009.1, read on the forward strand.
TCCATTGCTAAGCAAGACAGTGGTTCAGTGAGTTTTGCCCCATATTACGACCTTGCATGCCACAGTTGTTAAGTGAATCACCAAAGTTGTTAAATTAGTCCCATCATTGTTAAGTGCATCTGATTTCCCCATTGACTTTGCTTATCAAAAGGTCGCAAAAGGGGATCATGTGATCCTGGGGCACTGCGACCGTCATAAATATGAACCAGTTGCCCAGTGTCTGAATTTCAATCACTTGACCTCAGGGAACTCTGGGAGTGGAAGCCCACCCCTCTTAAAACATGGCTGACTGGGGGATTCTGGGAGTGGAAGTCCACCCCTCTTAAAGCATGGCTGGCTGGGGGATTCTGGGAGTGGAAGCCTGTCTCTCTTAAAGCCTTCTGGCTGGGGGATTCTGGGAGATGAAGTCCACCCCTCTTAAAACATGGCTGACTGGGGATTCTGGGAGTGGAAGTCCACCCCTCTTAAAGCAGGCTGGCTGGGGGATTCTGGGAGATGAAGTCCACCCCTCTTAAAGCATGGCTGACTGGGGAATTCTGGGAGTGGAAGTCCACCCCTCTTAAAACAGGCCGGCTAGGGAATTCTGGGAGTGGAAGCCTGTCTCTCTTAAAGCAGGCTGGCTGGGGGATTCTGGGAGTGGAAGTCCACCCCTCTTAAAACAGGCCGGCTAGGGAATTCTGGGAGTGGAAGCCTGTCTCTCTTAAAGCAGGCTGGCTGGGGGATTCTGGGAGTGGAAGTCCACCCCTCTTAAAACAGGCCGGCTAGGGAATTCTGGGAGTGGAAGCCTGTCTCTCTTAAAGCAGGCTGGCTGGGGGATTCTGGGAGTGGAAGTCCACCCCTCTTAAAGCAGGCTGGCTGGGGATTCTGGGAGTGGAAGTCCACCCCTCTTAAAGCAGGCTGGCTGGGGGATTCTGGGAGTGGAAGTCCACCCTCTTAAAGAAGGCTGGCTGGGGGATTCTGGGAGTGGAAGTCCACCCCTCTTAAAGCAGGCTGGCTGGGGATTCTGGGAGTGGAAGTCCACCCCTCTTAAAGCAGGCTGGCTGGGGGATTCTGGGAGTGGAAGCCCACCCCTCTTAAAGCAGGCTGGATGGGGATTCTGGGAGTGGAAGCCCACCCCACTTAAAGCATGCTGGCTGGGGGATTCTGGGAGTGGAAGCCCACCCCACTTAAAGCATGCTGGCTGGGGGATTCTGGGAGTGGAAGTCCACCCCTTTTAAAGCATGCTGGCTGGGGGATTCTGGGAGTGGAAGTCCACCCCTCTTAAAGCATTCTGGTTGGGGGATTCTGGGAGTGGAAGTCCTCCCCTCTTAAAGGCATCAAAACTGGAAAAATCCCAATCTAGTGTGATACACAGATTTATCATGAAATAAGGAAGTCAATTGAGGTCAGCAGGACTGGATATCAAGAAGACAATACACGGAAAAGAAGACAATACTTGAAAAATAGCCACGTCTGATTTCTCCCCTGGGCTAAGCTAAGCTACAAACCTGGTTGCATTCATTCATCTTGTGAAGGGTTTTTTCCACCCTTCTCTGGGAACAAGAATTGTTGCAGTCCAACTGAAACAAATATTTTTCTTTTCTTTATCAGCAGCCGGAAAGTAGATCAACCCTACACAATATTTTCTCTGAGCAAAAATATATTGATGTGTTGGAAGGCAGACCAGAAAAACAAGCCATTAATTTTGAACTGTCCTGAATTTTCCCAGAAAGGAGGTCGGCTAATGAAGAACTTGGCAAGAGGAATGTTGAAGGTATGTCATTATATCGAATATTAGGATGAAAAGCACGGATTCAGGGAAGGGGATGTGTGTTATGGTGAATCAGAATCAGCATAGAGCTGGAAGAGAGCTTGGAGGTCTTCTAGTCTAGCCCCCTGTTCAAGCAGGTGTTCTGACCAAGGTTTCCCGGGACCGTAATTAAGCACACGCTTAGTTAAAACAACTCTTGTTTTATTGCAATACTGGGAATTATGTTCATTCCCAGCCTGTAATGAGTCCCAAACAGTCCCTCAAGATAAGCACCCACCTTTCTCTCCTTTGAATTGCTGCCAACAACTAAAGTGCCAAATTAACTATAAAAAAAACAACCGAAGTAGGAAGTCCACACAGAGCTTCAAGGATTAATCCGAACAGAACAAACGTCTTTGCTTCCCGCAAAGGTTTCTTCACCTTCGTCTGTCCTTTATACCTTATAGGAGGGGCAATCACCTCCCAGCCTTACTCCCGAGTCGCCCCTTTTGTCTCAGCTGCTCTTGCCTTCTAGCAGCTCTGGGCACACATGCACTGGGAACAGGCTCCCGTTGTTCCTCTGCCTTGCTGTTGCCAGACTCCGGAGGCTCCCGAGTCAGCACATAACTCCCAGATTCTCCTGGCCCCATCTCTGCATTGGACGCAGGACCCTCGTCCAAGTCCTCTCCCCGTTCTTCCCCACTGTCCGATTCCACTGCCGTCTGCACAGGTTGCCGGTGAACCACAACAGCAGGAGACCCTACACCATTTCAGACAAATGGCTGTCCAGTCTCTTAAAAACCTCCAGTGATGAAGTACCTACAAGTAATCCCCCTGGTTAATTGTCCTCGCTGTTAAGAAGCATCTCTTCTGGATTAGTTTCCATCTCTTGCTTCTTGTCCTGCCTTTGGGTGTTTTGGAGAATAAATTGACTGTCTTAATAAAAATAAATTGCCCGTGGCACATCTGAAAGAAAGTATATTGCACTTTGCTAAATGAATTATACAGAATGCCATGGCTGTAGCTTGCAAAAATGATGTTTGTCTTCTCCAGGGCAGTGTCTCCAATTTTCTCCATATTAAGGTGGGTGGACTTCAACTCCCAGAATTCCCTAGGCAACATGGCTGGCTGGAGAATTTCTGGGAGTTGAAGTCCACATAATTTAAATGGCTAAAGATGGGAAACGCCGCTGTGGGATCGAAAGAATATCCGTGGTCTTATTTGACAATTGCCCATTTGAGCAGACATGAACCCCTGTTAGGAATAACCATAGTTACCTAACGTTGTTTGGGTAAATAATATATAAACCATGATAGCAAAGTTTAAATGTGTTTTTCACTTTAAACTCTAAATCAGGGATCCCCAACCTTTCGACGCGCATGCCCGGTTCAGGCGTCAGCTGGAGCGCCATGCCAGGTTCCGGCGTCAGCTGGCGCCGCCATCTTTTTGACGAAAAATCACTTCCGGTGACATCACCGAAGTGATTTTCGTCAAAAAATGACGGCGCCAGCGCTTCTGGTGAGCTTTTTCGGGTAGAAATGGCTTTCTACCGGAAAAGCTCACTGAACGCTGGCGCCGCCATCTTTTGACGAAAAATTGCTTTTTTACCAAAAAAGATGGCGGCGCCCAGCAACCAGCGGCCCGGTAAGGCTTGTTCCGCGGCCCGGTACCGGTCCGCGGCCCGGCGGTTGGGGACCCCTGCTCTAAATGATATAATTTGGGTGCGGTTGAGAAACTGCCATAAGAGGGAGCTAGAGAACCTAGATATCTACTGGATTGATGGTTGATTTTTTTGCGTGTTCCCTGTTGCTGACCTCGAAGGAGGAAAGAGTTTTGAATGCTGCATATCTAATCTACTGTGAGAAGATATTTACTGGACTGATTTATGGATTGACATTGTAGGTTAACTGACCTTTTCTTCGACACTGGATTTTTGCAATTGAACAATCTCCGGACTGAACTGACTGAACACTAGTGAATGATATTTGGACTGTTTGACCCTGCTAAACTCTTAATGGAATAAACTATTCAACTAAGACAGTGTATCCGTTTTTACTGAGTGTGTAAACTAAAAAACGCTTTCTCTCATATTCGCCTGACTGCCTGACTGCTGTGCACATTCTGCTAGGGTATATCCCTAACAACCCCAGATAGTCCTCGACTTATGGAAGGATCGATACTCCTTGCAGAGAGTTGGTCATTTGCAGCCTTTTTAGTGAGTCGTTGAGGCCACTTGGAGGTTTGTCTGCGTCCTCAGATAAATGGGTCCTTCCACACCTATTTACACCACTCAGATGACCTTGAGGACAGAGACAAACCTCCAAGTGGCCTCAAAGACTCCCTAAAAAGTATGCAAATGACCAGCTGTCTGAAAGAAGTATAAATCCTCCCCTTCCCCACCATCCAGTCAGAGCTGAAGAAGCTTCTTGGACGAGAAGCAAAATGACTTCAAAAGAAAAACCAGTAAGTCCAGTTGCCTCTTGCAAAAAAGTATCTTTGGGACAAGAGATGACAACGTTCCCTTTAGTACGGGACTGATTTAATAAATAATAAGAAATGCATTGGATTGGATTGGATTGGATTGGATTGTACTGTATTCCACAGGTAGTCCTCAACTTACATTCGTTCCGTGACCGGTTGAAGTGACAACGGCACTGAAAAAAGTGAATTACGACTGGTTTTTGCACTTACGGCCGTTGTAGCAGCCCCATGGTCTTGTGATCCAAATTCAGTCACTTGGCAAATGGTTTGTATTTATGATGGTTGCGGTGTCCTTGGGATCAAACGATCAATCCCTTTTTACGACTTTCTAGGAAGCAAAGTCCACGGGGAATCCATGTCACTAACTGAACCACTGCAGAGATTCACGGCATTGTGGCAAGGAAGGTCGTAAAATGCAGCAAAACTCACTTTTCAACTCAGAAACAGCAATCTTGAACTCAGTGGTAGTCATAAGTCAAGAGCAACCTGTATTTGTATTGTATTGTATTGTATTGTATTGTATTGTATTGTATTGTATTGTATTGTATTGTATTGTATTGCATTGCATTGCATTGCATTGCATTGCATTGCATTGCATTTTATTATATTGTATTATATTGCATTGCATTGCATTGCATTTTATGATATTGTACTGTACTGTATTGCATTGCATTGTATTGTATTGCATTGCATTTTATTGCATTGCATTGCATTGTATTATATTTCATTGCATTGCATTTTATTATATTGTACTGTACTATATTGCATTGCATTGCATTTTATTGTATTGTATTATATAGCATTGCATTTTATTGTATTGTATTATATTGCATTGCATTTTATTGTATTGTATATTGTATAGTATCGTATGTATTTCATTTCATTTCATGCAAGAACTTCCTTGCTCTCACTCTGTACAATTTTCATCCCCACCACTCCCACCCCAAATGAAGACCAGTTCTAAGTCTCCTAATTCTCCCCCCCACAACATTTACAAAAATAAAGTAAAACTGGTTGCGTTCTCCTCCTTAAGGACTAGGCGCTTAATCGATACTCAATCCATGCACGTCAGCATACAAAGCATCAGGCCTCTGTCTGGATTCCCTCGCCCTCAGGGCCCCAAAGGAGCCTTCAAAAACCTTTCTGATCCTTACCACGTCCCTTTTGCACATTTTTGGGTGTGTTTTCGTTTCCTTTTTGCCTCTTTCCTTTCAAAGAAATCACATGTGGGGTGTTTTTTTTTTTTAAAGCAATGATCCACTTGATTCCATGGGGACTTCCCCGGGCGGGATTTCACATGACAAACTCAAGACCGGGGACAAAAACATTCTTGCAAGGATCAAAAAAAAGGAGAAGAAACGCCTTTCAAGCCTGGGGACTTAGATTTTCCACTTGAGACAGGCAGTGGTTGAACGGGGAGATGCCAGCTATGATCTCGATGACTCTAAAATAGAAGTTAATTCTTTATTGTCCAAGTGTGATTGGACGCACAAGGAATTTGTCTTTGGTGCATAAGCTCTTGGTGTACATCAAAGCTATAAGTGATAAATCATGCTCACAGTCATCCTAAATACATTCATAGTGATAGTCACGGGATACTAAATAAGCCATCATCATAAACCCTGTTAGGAAACTAAATAGCGAAACTATAAATAAAACAATAAATAATAACTTGCCTCCAGAAGTTGTAAATGCTCCAACACTGGAAGTTTTTAAGAAGAGATTGGATCACCATTTGTCTGAAGTGAGGTAGGGTTTCCTGCCTAAGCAGGGGGTTGGACTAGAAGACCTCCAAGGTCCCTCTTCCAACTCTGTTTATTCTATTCTATGTGCAATACAAACCATAAAGATACAAGCAGCAAAGTTATAGTCATAAGGAGAAGAGGGGATAGGTAAAAGGAATGATGAGAAGAATAATAGTAATACAGTCTTAGTAAATAGTTTGACAGTGTTGTGGGAAGGAGTTGTTTAGCAGAGGGATGGCATGGGGGGGAAAAACTGTCCTTGTGTCTAGTTCAGGGGTCCCCAACCACTGGTCCCCGGACCGGGACCGGTCCGTGGATCATTTTTTACCGGGCCGCAAAGCTTGGGCGCCGGCATCTTGTTTCGACGGCGCTTCCGGGTTTTCAGTTGGAAAGTGCTTCCGGGTTTTCAGTTGGAAAGCGGCATTTGGGTGCTCGCGCCTTAGTTTCGTCGAAGAGGGGGGGGGGCGGCTTCGAACAAAGAGCCGTCCCGATGGCGGTGGAGTCTCGCGTTACTCAGGTACCGGTCCGTGAAAGAATAAATAATCGTGAAACCGGTCCCTGGTTCAAAAAAGGTTGGGGGCCACCGGTCTAGTTGATCTGGTGCGCAGTGCACTATAACGTCATTTTGAGAGTTGAAGTATCCAGGATGTGAGGGATCTGTATCCACCCTGGTGATGGGAAGGGCATCTAGCCATTAAAACACTCTGCCTGCTCCATTCATTTACGCAGACTCCACCCCAGGGGTGGGTTTCAAAAATTTCAGCAACCGGATCTCTGCTCGCTTGTTGGGTGGGTGTGGCCATAGTGAGCATGGCCTGAGTCAGCCTCCTGCACTACAGCGGGTGTGTGTGTGTGTGTTTTCGCCCTACCGAGGCTGCAGAGGCTTTCCTTGAGCCTCCAGGAGGGTGAAAGCAGCCTCCCCCAGGCTCCAGAGGCCAGAAATGGGCCCACTTGTGGTCTTCCAGAGCCTCTGAGAGGCCCATTTTTTGCCTTCCCCAAGCCTCCATGTGGGCCTTATACTTACCTGGGGTCCAAAATGGGCCTGTGGAGACTCCTGGGCTGGGTGCGGTGGGGTGGGCGGGGCCAGACAGGAGTGGGATTTGAGGGTTCTCCAAACAGTGCAGAATCTTAGCTAGGGGTTCTCCCGAACCACTCCCCCCCCCGAGCCCCCAGCAACCTATCCCTGCCTATCACATCGTTTGAAGGGTTGAAGTTGAAGCCATTTATGTCCAGGGGATGTGAGGGGTCTGTATCCGCCCTGGTGACAGGAAGGGGATCTGGCCATTAAAAAAAAACCACCCTGCTTGCTCCATTCAGTTGCCGAGAACTCCACCCTGCAAGGGATTATGGGGTCGTTAAATTGAAGAGGATGACGATGTGAGGGGTCTGTAGATATTTTCACAGCCCTCTGTGTGAAAACCTAACACAAACTTAACTCAGGAGACCAAAACATTCTCACAAGGATCAAAAAAAAAAAAAAAAAGAGAAGAAAAAACCTGGAGATTCTGGGGGATTTTTTTGCGACTTGAGACAAGCGGTGGTTGAATGCAGAGAGGCCGGCTGATGTTTTTTTGGTGTCTCTAACCACAATCCTGAGATGGAGCGATGCTCGCATCTAACAGCTTGGCCTGCTGATCTCATTTGTCTTCTGGCACAGAGACCCGTTTCCTCCACCTCCTTCCTTCTCAGTAACGTTTACGATATCCTCTCGCTGGCACAGCTACTCCAGGCTTCCTCGGGCTGGGTGGAACCTCCTCCCTCCTTCCTCCGTGCTTCCACCGATCTTGCAGTGGGGAGGTTGTGTGGAGGGTTGCACAGACCCAAAACCAAGTCCATTTCTTGGATTCGCCTGCTAAACTCGGTCGCTGAAGATCCCCGCAAAGGAGATTCCAAAGATTTGGGGTACAATTTAGGCATCGTGGAAACCACGTTGTCCGTGAGTATCTTCTTCATAAGCCGAAGAGCATCAGTGGGTATCTTCTTGAATGATCCAAATCATCTCCTCCCAACCTTAAAATAAGACCACCTGGCTCATGAATGAGATGATTTTTTAGAGCATGTGCAGAGGGCAGGACCAACGCTGACTTAACAGTTTCATTTTAGACGAGAAGCAGAAAAAAAAAACCAGGCTGTTTATATATTTTTTGCTTTGCTGCTGTTGGAATGTATTATTACATTTAGAGGAGCCGTGCCGCTATTTAGTGGGGGGCTGAACTGGTGGGATTTCTGCCTGAGGCAGGACCCATTCTCCTCTTTTCCAGGAACCAGATAGGTAAGAATCTATTTATCTGAATCAGGGTTCCTTAAATTTAATTCTCCCAGGGAACGAACAGAGGACGCCAAACGGCATTTCACTCGTAAGGTTTATATTGATGGATATTTGATTGGCACCTTCGTTTGGTGGGGTTTTTGATTAGTGGGATTGTTTTTCAACACAGGCTGACCAATAATTTTGAATTGGTGGATCTCTGAGAGGATCTTGAGGGATTCCCCCCAACACCCCCCCCTCCAGGCATCCTAAGACCACATTTTAAGAAGATTTTGGAGGGTTGTTTATCATATTTTCAATTTGTCCAGCAATGTTTTTTTTTATTTTTTATTTTAGAGTTGTAAATAAATAATCCTTCCTCCCTCAAATGAAGGTCGGAGGCATTTAGATCAGCTGATGAATTGGAAATATTTTTCTGCCGGTGGAAACTGGGTGGGGTGGCGGAAAGCAAGAGATGAGATCCGTGCAACCGTTTGTAACGGATCTCTCTTCCTTCCACTTTTGTCGGCTGCTGCACACACACACACACACACACACACACACAAACAAACACAACAGCAGGCAAATGGCAAGCCCACAAGGAAGCAGCTTGTGTGGGTTTTGATAATGGAGGTAAGGCTTCTTCAGTTCTGGTGGGGGAAGCGAGGGGGGGGCTTATTTCAGGAAGAGCAATGACGAAATCACCCAAGGGAGATTTAAGTTCCTCAGGCGAGAACACTTCTCTGCTCTCTTGAAGAAGGGGTGGGGTGGTTTTTTCCCCCCAGTTGGTTGAGGACTAGCAGCTTGGATACTTCTCGCCGTCTTCCTTCTCCTTCTCCCTCCTCCCCATTGCTGTTGCTTTCTTCCATCCCTATCCTTTCCTTTTTTTCCTTCCTTCCTTCCTTCCCTCCCTTCTTCCTTCCTTTTTTCCCTCCCTCCCTCCCTCCTTCCTTCCTTCTTTTTTTCCTTTCCTCTCTCTTTTCCATCCTTCCTTCTTAAACTTTCTTTTCTTCTTTCTCCCTCCTCTTTCTTTCTTTCTTTCTTTCTTTCTTTCTTTCTTTCTTTCTTTCTTTCTTTCTTTCTTTCTTTCTTTCTTTTTCTTTCTTTCCTTCTTCTTTCTTTCTTTCTTTCTTTCTTTCTTTCTTTCTTTCTCTCTTTCTCTTCTTCTCTCTCTCTCTCTCTTCTCTCTTTCTTTCTCTACAAAGTTCCTTCATTCTATTCTATTCTATTCTATTCTATTCTATTCTATTCTATTCTATTCTATTCTATTCTATTCTCATTCTATTCTTATTCTTATTCTTATTCTATTCTATTCTATTGTTCTATTCTTTATTCTCTTCCCTTCCATATATTCTATTCTATTCATATTCTATTCTTATTCTATTTTCTATTCTATTCTTTATTCCTTTCCATTCCATATTTTCTATTCTATTCTATTCTATTCTACTCTACTCTACTCTACTCTACTCTACTCTACTCTACTCTACTCTACTCTACTCTATTCGGAGCAAAACTCATATATAGGGCTTTTTTAGGGCTTCCAGTTTAAGCCAGGGGGTTGGACTATAATCCCTCCAAGGTTCCTTCTAACTGTTCTGTTCTGTTCTGTTCTGTTCTGTTCTGTTCTGTTCTGTTCTACTGTACTCCACTCCACTCCACTCCATTCCAAACAGGAGCCAGTTGCGAATGTTGATCCCATGACCACATAGATGCTGTAATGGTTATAAGTGTGGAAAAACAGATAGTAAATTAGTGCCGTTATCTCTTCAAATGCTCACTAAACAAACAATTGTAAGCCGAGGATGACTTATATTGCCTCTCCTCCTCCTCCTCCTCCTCCTCCTCCTCCTCCTCCTCCTCCTCCTCCTCCTCCTCCTCCTCCATCATTCTGTTTGCTTGCCAGTTTTACAACCTCCTCTTCTCCCGAGAGAAGGTGGACTGCCTCCCCCTCGGACCCACATATCGAGCCCAACCCCTTCCCCACAATCCCCCCTCCCCGGTCCAGTTCTGCCAGCCATCTGGGTCCAGCCCTTGTCCCACCTGCCATTGTCACCTTTGCCAGCCTGCCAACCTGGACAATGAAGAAATCCCCCTGTGTCTTGGAGACGGATGACGGCCTTGGAGAGGATGCGAACTCAGCCCCGAAGGGCCCCGCTGGGGAGGAGCATGGACCACCACCCTTGGAGACCCCTTTCCAGAAGGAAGCCCCCCCCTCACCCCGGATTCGGGTGAATCTGAATTACCGGCCAGGACTCGTCACGTAAGTCATTTATCATGGATACCAAGGTGGGAATTATTTTGCCAATTTTCACCGGCCGAGGGAACTTTTGCGTTGATCTCTGTCAAAAGTTTATGGGTTGCTTTGCGGTCCAGTACAGGAATCTGGGACTTGGATTGGACTCGATGACCCACAAGGTCCCTTCAAACTCTTGTTATTCTGTTATCTTAAAGCGATGCACGACCCAATTATTCGTTTTTATTATTCGTTTCCTGCCTTTGTTATTTTTTTTTTACAAATAACTCAAGACGGTAAACCCATCCAAGGCATCTTCCTTCTTCTATTTGCCCCACAACAACAACCCTGTGTTCTGACCCAGCCCTGTTACCAGCAAGAAAATCTCAAACAAACACAGCAACTCAAACCTTCTCAGCTTGAATCTACAAATAACTTCTTTGTAGATAAAAGATGGCTTGCAGCCAATTAGTCTAACCAGAAAAGCCTTGACAGAATTCTTCAGATAAGCCACACACAATGCCGAGTCATTCGAACGTTTTTGCTTTCTGCAAAAGCAAAAACCTTTTGAAACTAGGCTTATATTCCCTGGAGGGAAGGGCCATTACATTGCATCCTTACTCCCGAGGCGCCTGTGCTGCTCCAGCTGTTCTCTTCTACGAATCATCCTGCGCGCACGTGCACTTGGCACAGGCTCCTCGGGAACCTCCTCGTCACTGCTGCCAGTTCCCACAATCCCTGAAGGCAGCAGTCCACTCCCTGATGATCCTGGCCCCTCATCTGAGTCATCGCTCTCCTCATCCATCTGCACCTGCTGCCGGCTAACCACAACACCTTGTGGGTTAGGCTGAGGCCTGAGAGAGGGTGGGTGGGACTGGCCCAAAGTCACCCAGCCAGCTTTTATGGTTAAGGCGGGATTAGAACTCACCATCTTCTGGTGATTGGCCCAAAGGCACCTAGTGGCTTTCATGCTAAGGCAGGACTAGAACTCACCGTCTCTGGTGATTGGCCCAAAGTCACCCAGCCATGGTTATTGGGGGACATTCCTGTAGTGGATGAGGGGAATCCCTGGATGAGGGATTTCTGGGGAGCACTTTAGAGAGCGAATGGATCGACCAGAGGACTGTAAGACCGAATCCCGTCTGGATCCTTTTCCTTTCCTTACTTCTCTGCAGACCGGATGACCCAAATCGCTTCGACAGGGACCGTATTTTTGGAGCCGTGGTTGCGGGAGATCCGGAACAGCTCAACGGCCTGAGCGATTATCTGCAGAGAACGTCCAGCTTTCTCACCGACACTAAATATAGAGGTAGATCACTTTTTGCTGACTTTCTTGCCTTAAAAGGTAAAGGTTCCCCTCGCACATACGTGCGAGTCGTTTCTGGCTCTAGGAGGCGGTGCTCATCTCCATTTCAAAGCCGAAGATCCAGCGTTGTCCAAAGACGTCTCCGTGGTCATGTGCCCCACATGACTAAATGCCAAAGGCGCACGGAACACTGTTCCCTTCCCACCAAAGGGGTCCCTATTTTTCTACTTGCATTTTTTATGTGCTTTCGAACTGCTAGGTTGGCAGAAGCTGGAACAAGGAACAGGAGCTCACTCCATAACGCGGTGCTAGGGATTCGAACCGCTGAACTGCTGACCTTTCTGATCGACAAGCTCAGCGTCTTAGCCTCTGAGCCACCGCATCCTTTACATCAACATAAAAAATAGATAAGCTTCATAAAACTACCAAGAGAAGATCATATTTGTAGCTCAGAGTGGAACTGTGGGGCCCTTGGTGCTCTCTGAGTTTGGTGGTTTCCTTGCAGACATTTCGTGACCCAACTAGGTAACATCATCGGTGCTAGAAGGCAATGAAGTTTGGGACGAGAAGGAGAAAGAGGAGGAGGATGACGATGACAACGACTGTGGGTCATTGGTGCTCTCTGAGCTTGGTGGTTTTCTTGCAGACATTTCATTACCCAGTTAGGTAATGTCATCAGTGCTAGAAGGGGGTGTGGTTGTAGAAAGGAGAAGGAAGAGGAAGATCAAGGGGTAGAGGAGGATCTATGGAATCTCTGGGGATCCCTGAGTTTGGTTGTTTTCTTGAAGACATTTTATGACTCAACTAGGTAACACCATCAGTGCTACAAAGGAATGGGGGTTGGGATGAGGTGAACTTTGGGGTCATTGATGGTTTTCTCGCAGAGATTTCATTACCCAGCTGGGTAACATCATCAGTGCTAGAAGGGAGGGTGGTTTTCAGAGAGGAGAAGGAAGAGGAAATTGACTGGGGAGTCCTTGGTGCTTTCTGAGTTTGGTAGTTTTCATGCAGACGTTTCATGACCCAACTAGGTAACATCATCAGTGCTAGAAGGGAGGAGGAGGAGGAGGAGGAGAAAGGAGGCAGTGAAGGAGTCCTTGGTGCTCTCTGAGCTTGGTGATTTTCTTGCAGACATTTCATGACCCAACTAGGTAACATCATCAGTGCTAGAAGGGAGGAGGAGGAAGAGGAGGAGAAAGGAGGCAGTGAAGGAGTCCTTGGTGCTCTCTGAGCTTGGTGATTTTCTTGGAGACATTTCATGACCCAACTAGGTAACATTATCAGTGCTAGAAGGGAGGAGGAGGAGGAGAAGGAGGAGAAAGGAGGCAGTGAAGGAGTCCTTGGTGCTCTCTGAGCTTGGTGATTTTCTTGCAGACATTTCATGACCCAACTAGGTAACATCATCAGTGCTAGAAGAGAGTATGGGATTTGCTTATATACAGGGGCCTACATTAAACCGCAGCCTAATCAAGGAACCACTAAGAACACTCCCACCGACACTGACAGGGCAATCCAGTGGTATATATCCCAATGAATTCTGGGAGTTGAAGTCCGCCCATCTTCAGGCGGCCAAAGCGGAGAAACCCTGCTTTAGGAAGACGGAAGACGGGCGGACATCACCCAAGCCTCCTTTCCCTGGACTTCTTTCTTCCAGATGGGAAGACAGGCAAGACCTGTTTGATGAAGGCCCTGCTCAATTTGAAAGACGGGAAGAATCCCACCATCCCTGCGCTCTTGAGGATAGACGAGGAGACCGAGAACCCCAACCCTTTGGTCAACACGGCTTGCACTGATAGCTACTACAAAGGTAAGTCTCCTTTTGGGGACGTTGAAGGTGGAGGAGTCCGTTTTGTAGTGTGTGGTGCAGGGGTGGGGTTCAAAATTTTTAACAATCGGTTCTGTGGGCATGGCAAGGTGGGCATGGCCATGTGGCTGGGTGGGCGTGGCTTCTTCTTCGTTTTTTTTTTGCAGCACAAGGGGGTCCATGCTCCATTTTGGGGCCTCCTGAGCCTCAGGGAAGGCTCCTGGGGGGTGTTTTTGCGCCCAGGAGGCCCAGGAAGGCAAAAACGGAGCGAGGGGGGAACAGCACCCCCCGCCCCTCCGCATGCTCCTTTTTGCCTCCAGGGCCTCAGGGAAGCCTCCTGGGTGAAGCAGTAAGACAGCGAGGGGATCCCGGAACAGCTGATAGTCAGAACAGCTGATCGTCCTCTCTCCTTCCTTCCTTCCTTCCTTCCTTCCTTCCTTCCTTCCTTCCTTCCTTCCTTCCTTCCTTCCTTCCTTCTTTCCTTCCTTCCTTCCTCCTCTCCTTCTTTCCTTCCTCCCTCTCCTTCCTTCCTTCCTCCTTTCCTCCCTTCCTTCCTTCCTCCTGGGAAGCAGTAAGACAGCGAGGGGATCCTGGAACAGCTGATAGTCAGAACAGCTGATCGTCCTCTCCTTCCTTCCTTCCTTCCTTCCTTCCTTCTTTCCTTCCTTCCTTCCTTCCTTCCTTCCTTCCTTCCTTCCTTCCTTCCTTCCTTCCTTCCTTCCTTCCTTCCTTCCTTCCTCCTCTCCTTCTTTCCTTCCTCCTCTCCTTCCTTCCTTCCTCCTTTCCTCCCTTCCTTCCTTCCTCCTGGGCGAAGCAGTAAGACAGCGAGGGGGATCCTGGAACAGCTGATAGTCAGAACAGCTGATCGTCCTCTCCCTTCCTTCCTTCCTTCCTTCCTCCTCTCCTTCTTTCCTTCCTCCTCTCCTTTCTTCCTTCCTCCTCTCCTTCCTTCCTTCCTCCTGGGTGAAGCAGTAAGACAGCGAGGGGGATCCCGGCACAGCTGATTGTTGGAACAGCTGATCGTCAGGAGGAAAAGAGAAGAAGAAATACCTCAAGGAGTGACTGAGCAGGGGAGAACGCAGTCAGCAATGTCAGGCATGTGCGATAAGGACTGACTGGGCAGGGAAGGGAGGGGTGGGCAGAGAAGGGCAGGCCCAGCCAGGGGCACGATTTCCCGGTTCTCCGAATGTGCAGAATCATAACAACCGGTTCTATAGAACTAGTCCAAACCGGGAGATTTCCACTCCTGGTGGGGTGGCTGGAAGGAAATATTTGGTTTGGATAGGTTGGAACTCCTTCCTTTCTTCCTTCCTTTCTTCCTTCCTTCCTTCCTTCCTTCCTATTGGTCTCTTCCTATTGGTTTCTTCTTCTTCTTCTTCTTCTTCTTCTTCTTCTTCTTCTTCTTCTTCTTCTTCTTCTTCTTCTTCTTCTTCTTCTTCTTCTTCTTCTTCTCCTCCTCCTCCTCCTCCTCCTCCTCCTCCTCCTCCTCCTCCTCCTCCTCCTCCTCCTCCTCCTCCTCCTTCTCCTTCTCCTTCTCCTTCTCTCTTATTTTCCTCCTTCTTCTTCTCCTCTTGCAAGATCTTAGGGAAATTCCATATTTTAGCCAACAAACTTGGGGAATGTTTATGTAACATAGCAAACTTGTGTGTGTTTCTGAATAGCGAGCAAGGGATGTGATCACAAAAGTCAAGATGGCCACTATCACCAGAGAGGACCTTAAGAGGACAATTCCTTCCTCCCTTCCTTCTTTCCTTCCTTCCTTCCTTCCTTCCTTCCTTCCTTCCTTCCTTCCTTCCTTCCTTCCTTCCTTCCTTCTTGCTTGCCGTCTCCTCCTCCTTCCTCTTCCTCTTGGTTCTTCTTCTTCCTCTCGATTCTTCTTCATCATCTTGGTTCTTCCTCATGGCCCTATGGAGGCTGCCATCTTGACTTTTTTGATCTCAATCTGCAGACACCCCTGTTAACCCTTCCATCTTTCTCCGGTGCCATTTTTCACCACCCGTGCAGGCCACACAGCCCTCCACACTGCCATCGAGAAGAGGAACTTAGATCTTGTGAAGATCCTGGTAGAGAACAAGGCTGATGTCCACGTCAAGGCTTCTGGTCATTTCTTCCAGCCGCACCGCAAAGGGGCGTACTTTTATTTCGGTATGGCAGCAGAACAAAACTCAGGTTTCATTCCACCAGAGATACAAGTGGGTGCCCACGGTGGTTTTGAGGGCCAAGTGAAGTTTTTAAAGCCAGACAAGTTTTTACATGAAACTCATCAAATTCGGTACTCAACTCATTTTAACACGAAATTTGTACTCGTTGTTTGGTACTCAATTGAAAAGCTAGAATGTGTCACTGTCGGTTGCGTTGTAACTCACTACATTATTCCTTTTTTAGAAAAAGTATTTATTTATTTTTATTATGCTTTTTCACGTTTACATATTCTCATCTTTAACAATACTGTGGCATCATTGTTACATATACAAATCTCCATACATTTATATTCATTTATAAACATTTTTCTTATCTCCATTATTCTTACTCCTACTATTCAACCATTCATACCAATTGTCCCATACCTCATAATACTCTGGCTCTTCTTCGCCATTTAGCTCTAGAGTGAGTTTGTCCATTTCAGCACATTCTAATGTCTTTTGGATTACTAATTCCTCCAGTGGTACACTATCTCGCTTCCAACATTGTGCGGATGCAATCCTCGCCACTATTATGTGTGTAATATCACATATTTGTTTTTTTTTTTACTACATTTCCCTTTAATTATTCCTAAAAGGTTTGAACGCTATCTGGCATTTCACTATTTCTTGCAACCAACTCCGTATTTTGACCCATTATTTTTGGGCTTCCGGGCATAGCCACCATATATGGAAGAAGGTACCCTGGCTCTGTTTACATTTCCAACATCTTGGATTCATATTGGGATACATTTTTGCCAATCTCATTGGTGCCAAATGCCAATGGTAAAACATCTTATAAAGATTCTCCTTGTAAGCTGCAGATCTTGTTCATGTATTGTATAATTCTTACTCAATAATTTTTTTCCAGTCTTCTAGTCCTTATGTTATGTCCAATTTTTTTTGTCCATGCTATCATACATCCTTTTACTACTTCCTCTTCGCTACATTATTCCTTAAGAGGAAAAATTGTTTGTCGCCTTCTTCTTCTTGATACTCATTGTTTTTGGTACTCATCGCAGCTCCCAGAATCAATTAACAATGAGTGTCAAGATACCATTTTAATTTGAAAAGTTTTGAATTTCTGAGAATGGGTAAAATTGGGTAAGATGTTTTCCTTAGAGCCAAAATAGGGGTGGGAGGGGGGAAATTTTGGCTGATTTTCAAGTTGTCCTTGACTTACAATCGTTCGATTAAGTGACTATTCAAAGCTACAACGGCACTGAAAACAGAAACTTATGACCATTTTTTACACTTATGACCATGCAGCATCCCACAATCAAAATTCAAATGCTTGGCAACTGGCTCCTATTTATGACAGTTGCAGTGAGTGTCCCAGGGCCACATAATTCGTTTTTGCGATCTTCTGACAAGCAAAGTAAATGGGCAAGGCTGATTCACTTACTGACCATGTTCCTAACTAAACAACTGCAGTGATTCACTTAACAACAGTGGCAAAAGTGGTAGCAAAAAGGGGAAAGATTCACTTAACAACTGTCTTGCTTAGCAACAGAAATTTTGAGCTCGATTGTGCTTGTAAATCAAGGGCTACTTGTAGCCATTATTCCACTGTCTCTCAACCTTGGCAATTTTAAGCTGGGTGGACTCTAAGTCCCAGAATTCCCCAGCCAACATGGGTGACTTAAAGACCTTTGGACTTCAACCTTGGCTACTGGAAGACCTGCTGGCTGGGGAACTCTGAGAGTTGAAGTCCACAAGACTTAAAGCCTGTGGATTTCAACTTGAAGACTGGCTGGCTGGGGAATTCTAGGAGTTGAAGTCCACAGGTCTTCAAGTGGCCAAGGTTGGACACCTCTGACCTAGATGGTCAATGCAACCTTGGCCAATCATCCTCTCTCTTCCAGGTGAACTTCCTCTCTCCTTGGCCGCTTGTACCAACCAGCCAGAGGTGGTCATGTACCTCCTGGATAACCCTCACAACAAGGCCAAGCTGACCAAACAGGATTCCATGGGCAACACTGTCCTCCATGCACTGGTGATGGTGGCCAATGACACGGAGAAAAACACTGAGCTCGTGGTCAACATGTATGACATGATCCTGATGAAAGGGGCCAAGATGGACCCTGCCTCCAAGTTGGAAGAGATTGTCAACCGGAAACAGCTGACTCCTTTGAAGCTGGCCGCCAAGACTGGGAAAGTTGAGGTAATCTCCCTCCTCACCAGATACATAGCCCTCGACTTACAACCATTTGCTTAGGAACCATTTGAAGTACCAATAACAGAGAATATTCATAGCTCAGGGTTGAAATGAGGGGTCCTTGGTCAGAGAGCAATTTGGTGGTAACCAGAAGCGCGACCGACTGCACATGTAAGGACAGACTGCGCATGCATGGAAAGGGAAATTGACATGGCAAGGGAATCTGCCACAGCCGGGTTTGTTCACCACCCGATTTTTGAATCGTGACCCGATTCAAAAATCGGGTGGATTTTTTTGGTCGGAACTCAATTTGGTTGCAGACAGGAGCGTTCGCGACCTGAGGTTCCACTGTAATTTGTATGTCTTTATTGTGGTGTTTGTGAGGTGTTCCCTAGACTTCATTGTGGATTCTTCTCACATCTTCTTGATCTTGGAGACAAAGTAGAGAAAAGAGGTGGTGGACATAGGTGCAAGAGGACAAAAGTTCAAAGAGAGTCATGTTTGAGGAGAAGTTTTCTTGATTATGTAGCTAAGTTATCAGAGATGGTCTTCAAGAAGGTCAAAAATGCCAAGATGATGGCTGAACATGGAGATCATGTTGACTTGACCTCTAGAGATATTCTTGTCATTAACTCAACTGTTTTGGTCTCCCCAGATCCTTAAGCACATTCTCCACCGAGAGATGAAGGACCCCAAGTTCCAGCACCTTTCACGCAAGTTCACCGAATGGACCTATGGTCCCATCCACATCTCCCTCTATGATCTGACCTCTGTCGACAGCTGTGAGGAGAACTCAGTGCTAGAGATCCTGGCCTACAGCAGCAACACTCCAGTGAGTGGGTCCAATCAAGAATGGTTCTTCTCAAGATCTCCTCTTTCTCCTTCTTCTTTTCTTCTTCTTTCTTCCTCTTTCCTCCCTCTCTCTTTTTCTCCTTCCTTCCTTCCCTCCCTCCTTCCCTCCCTCCTTCCCTCCTTCCTTCCTTCCTTCCCTTCCTTTCTTATTCTCTTTCCTTGCTTCCTTCCTCTTTTTCTCTTTCCTTCCTTTTTCCCATTCCTCTTTTTCACCTTCCTTCCTCTTTTTCCTTCCTTCTCTTTTCCCCTTCATCTTTTTCTCCTTCCATCCTTCCTTCCTTCCTTCCTTCCTTCCTTCCTTCCTTCCTTCCTTCCTTCCTTCCTTCCTTCCTGCCTGCCTGCCTGCCT
This sequence comes from Notechis scutatus, assembly GCF_049901735.1. Lineage (NCBI taxonomy): Eukaryota > Metazoa > Chordata > Lepidosauria > Squamata > Elapidae > Notechis > Notechis scutatus. The sequence continues at coordinate 4,881,189 of NC_142009.1, forward strand.
GCCTGCCTGCCTGCCTGCAAAACCCTTTTTGAAAAAGTTGGTTCTGGATCTTTTTTTAAAGAATGAATAAAGTATTTCATTCTTTTAATTTTCTTTAAACTGCCATGTGATTAAAGGACAGTGTTATCTTTGTCCAGTTTCTAAATATGGGTGTTTAGATAAATTCAATATTTTGCCATACTGGTTTGGCCTGAAATTTCTAGGGTTGTATCTAGAAGGTGTCTCCAACCTAACACAACATGGGGGTGGGGGTTGTCTCCAAATACTTCATCTTGAGGTTCAATTTTGACCACTTTGGAGATCCTTGATCTAGTGGGGACTGAGAATAAATGCTTTAAATCTCCCGTCCTTCTCTGTTAAGATATTTAACAATTTAGTTGCTGGAGCAGTGGGGTTGTGCAGTGTGCCAGGACACATAGTTGTGGCTGATTGCTTGGAGCCTGGTCCTGCATAAGGCAATCTGCATTTTGATTGGTGGCTTTGGGTGTGGAGGGGATGTTTCCATTTTCCCTAACTTTTTCTTCCGTGTTCCCTATTTGCTCTGTGATTTACCTCATGATGGTCCTGCTGTGTTTATTTTTACCTCATGAGGCTCTTGCTGTGTTGATTTACCACATGATGCTCCTGCTCTGTTTATTTACCTCAGGAGTGTCAAACTTGCGGCCCATGGGCCAGATGCATCATGTGCTGGCCACGTTCACCCCCCATTTTAGTAAAGGGGGAAAAAGTTGCAACATGTCACATGATAACAAAATGTCGTCATGAGTTTGATACCCCTGATTTACCTCATGATGCTCCTGCTGTGTAGACTTTTACCTCATGATGCTCCTGCTGTGTTGATTTACTTCATGATGTTCCTGCTGTGTTGATTTACCTCATGATGAGGGTGAAGTTTCTTTCTCCGAGCTTGTGGGTTGTTTCCGAATGTTTCATTACCAGGCTAGGAAACATCTTCAGCAGAGTTTAGAGTTCTCCTAAACTGCTGAAGATGTTACCTAGCCTGGTAATGAAACATTCGGAAACAACCCACAAGCTCAGAAAACGAACTTTCTCCTTCCTCCTACTCCCGAGCTACAGATATTCACCACTATTACCTCACGATGCTCCTGCTGCGTCCATTTACCTCATGATGCTCCTGTTTACCTGACTGCCTTGTTTGCTGTATATATAGTTGCAAGATATATTTATTTATATAAAACGACAAGTTTGTGTCAGTGTCTCTGACTCCATCTGGACACCAGTAACTCCACAATTCTATGACATTTCCCCTCTACAGAACCGGTACAAAATGGTGGCCCTGGAGCCTTTGAACCAGCTACTTCAACACAAGTGGGAATCCTTCATAAGAAAAAGGTTTTTCTTCAGTTTATTCCTCCACCTGATTTTCATGTTCATCTACACAGGCACTGCTTATTACTGGCCTCTAAAGGGTGAGGTAACTATTTTTAAACAAATGGATGCTTTTGGTAATGGAGGTGAATTTGAGTTAGTCTCTTTCTGTAAGTCCAACCGAACTCTCTCTCTCTCAAAAAAAGGAGAATACTACAGGTAGTCCTCAACTTACAACCACAATTGAGCCCCAAATGTACGTTGTTAAGTGAGTTTTGACCCAGCTTATGACTTTTCTTGCCATAGTTGTTAAGGGAATCACTGCAGTTGATACGTTAGTAAGTGAATCTGGCTGCCTCATTGCCTTTGCCTGTCAGAGGATCACAAAAGGGAATCACAAGGGACCTTGGGACACAGCAACGGTAATAAATATGAGTCAGTTGCTAAGCTTGTCAATTTTGTTCACGTGATCCTAAGGATGCTGCAAAAGTCATCTGTGAAATGGTGATAAGACAAAACCGTTGTAACTTTGAACAGTCACTAAACGAACTGATGTATGTCTAGGACTACCTGTACTGAACTCCAAGAAAAAAGGATAAAAAATTTAAGCAAATTAATAGCAGTATCAATCCAAAATAAGAATATGTTTCCAAAGTCTGATGGAATTGTATTGATGTATTTTATTTAAATAATGTGTCAGGATTCCGGCAGTTGCCCCTAATTAAATAATGAGCCTCGAGCCAAGCTTCAAAAACGTCAAAGGATTTATTAGGAGTGAGCATGTCGGCATGACCTGCATAAAGCCAATGCTGAGACACATAATTCACTGTCACCTTTGACCCTGGTTTCCCCCCACCCCTCTGGGTGTACCATAATTCTTATTCTACACACTTTCATAGCCAAGAGTCATCAATCATGTTCTCCAATTAGGAAATTCCGGTAGCTTGGTTATAATCTTTGCAAGATAAGAATGGAATGCACTTTCGGTTTTAAACTGCTTCACTACTCTTTTAAATTTCTCTCCCCTCCCTCTGTGCATGGCAACTGTAAAACAGGCATAGAAATGTTTTATGAGTTGACATAATGTGAGTGAAAGCCCTGCTAAAATTCACAGGAGTGTGGCATCGTTGCAAGCAAATCACACGAGACTAACTTCAACAATTTTAGTAGAATTCTTAATTTAGTAGATAGAAGGAAGGCTGTAGACATAGTTTACCTGGATCTCAGCAAAACCTCCAAACCTTTATCTCATGATAATCTCTTACATAAAATGCTAAAATATAAATCATACTACTGATAGATGCCCAGTGGGCTACAGGACTGTACCTGGGGAGGGAGGTTACTCCAGAGAGGAGGGAAGCCTTGAGAGAAAGACCTGGGTTCTGTGCATTTCAACATTTGTGTCATCTCTTGGTAAAGGACACAAAGCTGAGAAATGAAATATAGAAGATCTAGACCAGGGGTGTCCAATCTTGGCAACTTTAAGATTTGTGGACTTCAATTCCCCTGGCTGGCTGGGCTATTCTGGGAGTGGAAGTCCACCCCTCTTAAAGCATTCTAGTTGGGGAATTCTGGGAGTGGAAGCCCTCCCCTCTTAAAGCATTCTAATTGGGGAATTCTGGGAGTGGAAGTCCACCCATCTTAAAGCAGGCTGGCTGGGGGATTCTGGGAGTGGAAGTCCTTCCCTCTTAAAGCATTCTAGTTGGGGAATTCTGGGAGTGGAAGTCCTCCCCTCTTAAAGCATCCTGGCTGGGGAATTCTGGGAGTAGAGGTCCACCTCTCTTAAAACATCCTGGCTGGGGAATTCTGGGAGTGGAAGCCCACCCCTGTTAAAGCATCCTGGCTTGGGAATTCTGGGAGCTGAAGTCCTCCCCTCTTAAAGCATCCTGGCTGGGGGATTCTGGGAGCTGAAGTCCACCCCTCTTAAAGCTGCCAAGGTTGAGGAACACCGAACTGAAGGCTCTGCCATTTCCCCAACCCCAAAGTCTCTGTCCTTAGCCTGCTCTCTTCCTTTCTTTATAGCCTCTTGTTCCAACGACAATGACCATCAAGGACTTATTAAGACTTCTTGGAGCTGTGGTCGTTTTAATTGGTGGCATTTATCTCTTCATTGCTCAGGTAGGATGTTCTTTTTTGTTTACGGCTCCTCTGACCGCAAATGCATTTTAGTACAGGTAGTCCTTGACTTACAACCATTCGTTTAACAACCAGAAAAAAGTGTCTTACTTGCACTTATGACTGTTGCAGCAATCATAAAGTTGCAACCTTAGCTAGCAGCATGTATTTATGATGATTGCTGCATCCTGGGGGGGGGGGGGTGTCACGTGATGATATTTTGTGACGTTCCCAGCCAGCTTCCGACAAGCAAAGTCAATGGGGAAGCCAGCAGGGAAAGTGACCAATTCCACTCATGTGGCATCTCACTTAACAATCTCACCGTTTAACAACAAACTTTTTGATCCCTATTGTGGTCATAAAATGAGGACTACCTGTATTCATACCTGCACTTCTGCCACTGATATGTGACCAGGGGTCTGCCGCTAAAGGTTTGTTAATGAACCGTGGTGGTGCAGTGGTTAGAGTGCAGTACTGCAGGGCTCCTTCTGCTGACTGCTGGTTGCCTGCAATTTGGCAGTTCGAATCTCACCAGGCTCAAAGTTGACTCAGCTTTCTGTCCTTCCGAGGCGAGTAAAATGAGGACCCAGATTGTTGGGGGCGAAAGGCTGACTCTGTAAACCGCTTAGAGAGGGCTGTGAAGCTCTGTGAAGCGGTATATAAGTCTGAGCGCTATTGCTATTGCTATTAAGAACCTGTTGCGGCCTGTCGGCTGCCGGCCCCCTCCAGCACCTAAATCAGAGGAGGAAGAGCAGGCGTGGGAATCAGAGTCAGCAACAAGGCAACCTGGGAGCTCCGAGGAGGAAGAGGGAATCGAGCTGTCAGAGACAGAGATAGAGGCGGAGCCTGGGCCATCCGTCAGCCCTCAGATGGAGAGTCAACAGCCCCCAGGTCTGGAGGTGGCTGATGAGGAACAGCTATGTCCAGGCCCTGATGCACAGATGCACAGAAAACAGAGGAGAGGAGAGCAGTGGAAATCTATGGGCCGGTCCTTGGGACGGAAGAGCCACTGCTACTAGCGAGGCCCCCACCCTAGCTCTGGGGATAAAAGGCAGGGGGCAGAGATGAATAGATGTGACAGACAACTATTCATCACCCTGCTGGACAGACTCGTTAGCTTGAGGTGAGAGGGGTTTTTTTGCCGGGCTGCCGGCACTCCTAATAAAAGGAATTTTTTGAGTTCACATCACAAGGTTTGTTGTGTTTGGAGAGCTGGGTCAGAACAGAACCACTCTTCTGAATACATTGCTGACGCCACACTGTGGCAGGAGCCGTGCGGCATGGCCGAAGCAGCTCCGCTCCGCTCTCAAGAGCTTTTGCACAATCGCCCCCAAACTAACAACCGGCCAGTGTGAATCGGGTCTTACGAGCTCTTTCCCACATCCCTGTCATAATGCGGCATTCTGGATTTTTCTCTCCTTATTTATTCCCTTTTAGAGTTTTTACTTCTGGAGAAGACGCTTCTCTTGGAAAAGTCTTCTAGTGGATAGTTGCTTCGAAATATTCCTGTACGTGCGTATAAGTTGCTGTTTTTCTGGAAGGATTAGATATAATGTGCACTAATATTTATTTATTTATTTATTTATTACTGTCCTCTAATTAATTCCAAATCCTAACTGTTTACCGTGTCTAATGGTCAGTTGCTTTGCTTTTGGAGAGATGCTCCTGTAATGATCCAGGGTGTGGCACAAAGACCACCCAGTCAGATAATAAGTAGGGGTCCCTTTATTAGCTCCATCTTTGGCCCCCAATGTCCCAGTTACCTTCCGGTTTGGAGGAAAACTCTCCCAGGAACCTGCAACAGCCTTTGGCTGCAGATATTCTAGTCCAAAATGTTGTAAACAGAAAACTTTAAACTATAAATCCAACAAAAGCAAGATAAGGCAATGAATCCCGCAGGGCACGATAAGGAGTTCCAGTGAAGTGAAGTGAAGTAACACGGCAGTAAATCAAACCAGTTGGGAGGATTCCAGGAACGCAGATAACAGCAGCGAACATTTAGATAAACTCAAAGTTCGTTCCTGACAACTACCCCTCCATCTGCCTCTCCTTTAAACTCCATCCCCAGATGTGCCTTGTGAAGGGGATCAGGGCCCTCTCCTACCTCGTAAGTCATGCAACCCACATTGCTCTCTTCTCTGTTTTTCCTTGTGTGCCCTAGGATGAAGGGGTGGGGGGTGAGCCTGGGTCTTCCTCTAAATCCATTCCCCTTTGTTCTACCTCTTCCCTGCTCTGCCCAGCCTGACTTTGCCCTTCCCTAGTTTCCTCCACAACCAATGGAGCCACTCTCCTGCTCCCTGTTAGCTGACTCTGACGGCGGCATGACAACTCCTGTTCCATTCACCTTATATTTATTTTTAATTTATTTTTATCCCACCCTTATTATTTTTATGCATAATTCAAGGCGGTGAACATATATAATACTTTACTTCCTTCCTTATTTTTATTTAGACCAACAACACAAGGAGGTGGGCTGGGAGACTGTAATTAATCACACGCTTTGTCCAAACAACCCTCTTTTTATTTCAATGGCTGGGAATTATGTTCATTCCCAGCCTGTAATGAGTCACAAACAGTCTCTTGAGATAAGCACGCACCTTTATCTCCTTTGAATTGCTGACAACAACTAAAGTGCCAAATTAACTATAAAAAGCCAAATGGAGTCCAAGTACAAACAGAGCTTCAAGGTTTAATCTGAACAGAGTGAACAAAGTTGCTTCCTGCAAAAGCTCCTGTCCCTCTGCTCCTCCTTTATCTCTTATGGGAGGGCCAATCATCTGCAAGCCTTACTCCCAAGTCGCCCCTTTTGTCTTAACTGTTCTTGCCTTCTGGCAGCTCTGTGCATGCGTGCACTGGGAACAGGCTCCCCCTGTTCCTCTGCCTCACTGCTGTCAGATTCTGGAGGCTCCGGAGTCAGCACATAACTCCCAGATGACCCTGGCCCCATCTTTATATCAGACGCAGGACCCTCGTCTGAGTCCTCTCCAGATTCCCGCACTGGCCCATGTTCCTCCCCACTGTCCGACTCTGCTGCCAATCCCGCAGGCCACCGGCGGACCACAACAACTAGGAGTGTCAAACTCAATTTCACTGAGGGCCGTATCAGGGTTATGTTTGACCTCGGAGGGCGGGTGTGTGGGTATGGCCAGGGGTGGGCATGGACATGGTGGGCGTGGCTTGGGTGGGCGTGGTCACAGTGGGCATTTGACACAGGCTCAAGATGTGCTTTTCCCCTTCTTTCTTTCCGCAGTTCTTTACTATAAGTTTTTGGCTGGCAGAGTGCTACTGGAAGCCAGGGAGGCCCAAAACAGGCTGTGCGGGGGTCTCCATGCAGCCCATGTTTGGCCTCCCCAACCTCCAGCAACTTCTGACAGCCAGAAATGGGCCGCATGGAGTCCCTGGAAGGCTCTTGGAGGCCTGTTTTTAGCCAGCAGAAGCATCATGGGCTGGTCCTTTGATATTTCTGGCTTGGCCCCGCAAGCCAGTTTTAACCAAGCTGCAGGCCGCATCCAGCCTGCGAGCTTTGAGTCTGGCACACCTGCTCTATACCATGTCAGACAAATGGCAGTCCAGTCTCTTCTTGAAAACCTCCAGTGTTGGAGCATTCACGACTTCTGGTGGCAAGCCGTTCCACCGGTTAATTGTCCTCACTGTTAGGAAGTTTCTCCTTAATTCCAGGTTGCTTCTCTCCTCGATTAGTCTCCATCTATTGTTTCTTGTCTTGCCTTCTGGTGCTTTGGAAGATAAATTGAATCTTTCTTCTTTGTGGCGGCCCCTCAGATACTGCTATCATGTCCCCCTAGTTCTTCTTTTCTCTAGACTAGCCAAACCCAATTCCTGCAACCATTCTTTGCATGTTTTAGTCTCCAGGCCTTTAACCATAGTTGCTCTTCTCTTCTTTTCTGTTTCTCTCTCTGGCCCTTCCAGGTTTGTGCAGGCACTCGCCATCCTGGCCTCGTCCGTGATGTTCTTTGCAAACACGGAAAAATACGTGCTGCCCATGGTGTTCGCTTTGCTTTTGGGCTGGGTGAACATGCTCTACTACACCCGCGGTCTCCAGCAGACGGGAATCTACATTGTGATGATCCAGAAGGTAGGTCACGAAACCAGATCATTTCCCTTTCCAGATATTGGATTGCTCCTGATTTTGCAGGGCAGTTCAGAGTCGAAATGAAGTCGGTCAATTACAGGTCGCCCTCGTTTTTTTAACAACCACAATTGAAACTGGCAGCTTGGTCATTAAGTGAAGCGGTCAGGATGTGAAACATCACAATTGTTCAGGATTTAACTTCCACTTTCCTGCAAAGGTCCTAAATGCAACGACTGGTGGAAAAGTCACTTTTTCATCCGAAGGGTGAAAAATTGCTGTACGAGGCAGTGGTTAAATGAGGACAACATATGAGGGGTCCTTGGCAGGGCTGGGCTGGCACCGGTTCACCCCGGTTCGGGCGAACCGGTTTCTAATTTTATTGCCGGTTTGGTGAACCGGTAAATCCCACCCCTCCCAGGAGTCTCCATGTGGCCTGTTTTGGATGCCAGGTAAGTGCAGGGCTTGCATGGAGGCTCGGGGAGGGCAAAAAATGGGACTCCCGTAGGCTCTGGAAGGCCAGAAATGGGCCTGTTTCTGGCCTTCACAGGGCCTCTGGACCCCGGGGGAGGCTGTTTTCACCCTCCTGGAGGCTCGAGGAAAGCCTCGGGAGCCCGGGAAGGATGAAAACGCACCCCCCACCATGGTCCAGGAGGCCGACTAGGCCCATGGCAATGCCCACCCAGCAACCGGGCAGAGAAATGGTTGCTAAATTTTTTGGAGCCCAGTTCTGGTCCTTGATGCTCTCTGAGCTTCCTTGTTTTCTTGCAGACATTTCATGACCCAACTAGGTAATTTCATCAGTGCTAGTATGGAGTGTCGTTTATATTATGGTGTTTTGCCTGCCTGTATGGTTGGGAGTATGTTTGGGCTGCTTACTGATGGCTCTTTGGCTGTTTCTCAATTGGGGTATTGTTGGTTTGAAGTTAACCTTGGAGGTAATCCATGTGTCAACTCATAAAACATATTCTACACATGTTTTATAGTTATCAATAGAAAGGAGGGGGGAAGTTTCAAAGAGCAGGCAGCAGTGTGGAATTGAAAGTACATTCCATTCATATTTTCTTCAGAGGCTGATTAGATGACTGAAGTTTCTGCATGAAGATCTAATTCTTCATGATTTAATTGGAGTAACTGCCGGAATCCTGACACCATGCTGATCTGAGTGCTGCTTACTTGTGGAGAGGTGCTGGAGAAGGAAGGAAGGAAGGAAGGAAGGAAGGAAGGAAGGAAGGAAGGAAGGAAGGAAGGAAGGAAGGAAGGAAGGAAGGAAGGAAGGAAGGAAGGAAGGAAGATTGCATTCAACATCTAGATCAGAGGTGTCCAATTCTAGACCAGGCCATGTGTCCAAAAATGGCAGGGAATTTCTAGAAGCCCGGCACTCTGAGAAATCAGCCATCAATAGACAGATGGACAATATGCAAAAGAGGCAAATAACTAGCCCAAAAGAGAACAAAAAGACTCCAGCACCTCTCCACCAGTAATCACCCCCACTCACACAGACAAGCAAGTCACCAGAATATAAACTGACAGCAAATCCCACTGCTTACTAGCACTGATGATGTTACCTAGTTGGGTCATGGAACGTCTGCAAAAAAATAAGCAAGCTCAAAGAGCACCAAGGACCCCCTCATTTCAACCCTGAATTACATATATTCACCTTTATTGAAGACAACTTCCATTTATTTAGTTCCTGCTCAGTTAGTGGTACAGCTGGTGTTAACAATCTGAGCAATGGACTTGAATAACCTACAAAAGCGATTTTCAAATTGGGCTGTCGGGGTTCCAATTAATGCACCCATAATGCAAGCAAAACTCCGAGGCAGGTGGATTCCTCAAAGAATAGTTTTATTGGATATATCAAATTGGCACAGTTCTGGTGAAAACTGATTCTGAAAACTCCCGTGGTTTTTACCTAATTAAAAGTAAAAGTTTTCTCCCTTCTCCAAACAATCAGTGTCACATGGTCCAATCAGGGTGCCGTCCGGTTGCCTGGTGACTTCGCTCCTCCTCTTTCCGGCCACCTGTGGGAACGTCCTTGGTTCCCAGGAGAAAGTCTTTTGATTTGGTTATGAAACCTCAGCTATCCAAGGGTGGGATTCAGCCGGTTTGGACTGGTTCGAGCGAACCAGATGTTAAATTTACACCCGGTTCACCGAATTGGTAGTTGAATTGACCAGCTGGGCCCTCCACTCCCATGAGTATCCACACAGCCCATTTTGGATGCAGGTAACTGCAGAGTCTATGCGGACACGGCCTTCCGGAAGTCTGGAAACGGGCCTGTTTCTGGCTTCTGGAGGGGGACCCTGGGGGAGGCTGTTTTCACCCTCCCAGAGGCTTGAGGGAAGCCTCCGGACCCTGGGAAAGGTAAAAAACGGCCCTCCCGGAAGTTTCAGAAGTCCAGAAACGGGCTGGTTTCCAGCTTCCAGAGAGCCTCTGAAGCTCCGGGAAGGCCTTTTTCACTCTTCCAGAGGCTTGAGGGAAGGCTCTGGATCCTGGGGAAGGCAAAAAATGGCCCTCCTGGAAGTTTCAGTAAGCTACGCATACCATGGCCACGCCCACCCAGCAACTGGGCAACGAACTGGTTGCTGGCATTTTTGAATCCCACCCCTCTCTATATTTCCCCCCTCCCTATCCTTCAGCTTTAGTGTGGCAACATTGAAGCAACAAAATGTCTTCGGTCAGGTCAGCTCCAGGGTTGACATAGGCACCCTTTGAGATCCATGTATTTGGCTTAGCCCCGAAGCCAGCTGGCTCGGGATGCTCCAGCGGCGAGCCCAGGCAGAAACCGCGCACGATCGCGGATTCCTACCTGCCGCCGAAGCGCTGCAAACCGGAACTCCCTGATCTTCACATGGCTTCTCTTTCTTGTTCTAGGCCATCTTGAGGGACCTTCTGCACTTCCTGATGGTTTATGTGATCTTCCTATTTGGCTTTGCAACAGGTGAGTGTCATAGAGAGGCACAGATGAGCATAGCCAAGATAGATAAGCCCTTTCTCATTTCCACCAGAGCAGGAAGGAGTCAAGGATCAAGGAAAGGTGCTTCTGTTAGTGTCCTTGGTTAAAGAGTTGGTCTAGCAGGTCTGTTTAGAACCCCGAGAATCCCCTCTAGGACTGCTGGGCGGGAATTTATATTAGGAAAGATTTTCTATGACAGGTATACCTTAATCGGGGGTGGGGAGAGTTCAGTTTTGGAACAGACAGAGAGTCCATCAGTAAACAAGCGAGTGAATGAATGAGTGAATGAATGAATAAATGAATGAATGAGTGAATGAACAAATGAATGAATGAGTGAATGAATGAATAAATGAGTGAATGAATGAGTGAATGAATGAGTGAATGAATGAGTGAATGAGTGAATGGGTGAATAAATGAGTGAGTGAATGAATTAATACATGAATGAGTGAATGAATGAACGAGTGAATGAATGAATGAATGAATGAATGAATGAATGAGCAAGTGGATGAATGAGTGAATGAATGAATAAATGAATGAATGAGTGAATGAACAAATGAATGAATGAATGAATGAATAAATGAATGAATGAATGAGTGAATGGGTGAATAAATGAGTGAGTGAATGAATTAATACATGAATGAGTGAATGAATGAACGAGTGAATGAATGAATGAATGAGCAAGTGGATGAATGAGTGAATAAGTGAGTAAATGAATTAATGAATGAGTGAATGAATAGGTGAATAAATGAGTGAGTGAATGAACGAGTGAATGAATGAATGAGCAAGTGGATGAATGAGTGAATAAGTGAGTAAATGAATTAATGAATGAGTGAATGAATAGGTGAATAAATGAGTGAGTGAATGAACGAGTGAATGAATGAATGAGCAAGTGGATGAATGAGTGAATAAGTGAGTAAATTAATTAATGAATGAGTGAATGAATGAGTGAATGAACTGAAAATAAAAGAATATGATAGAATAACAGAGTTGGAAGGGACCTTGGAGGTCTTCTAGTCCTAACCGCTTGCTCAGGCAGGAAGCCCTAAACCATTTCAGACAAATGGTTGTTCAATCTCATCTTAAAAATTTCCAGTGTTGGAGGATTCATAACTTCTGGTGGTAAGTTCTTCCACTGGTTAATTATTCTCTTAGGAAATTTCTTCTTAGTTCTGAATGAGTGAGTGAATGAGTAAACAAGTGTATGAATGATTGAATGAATGAGTGGATGAATGGGTGAATTAACGAGTAAATGAATTGATAAATGGAATGAATGAATGATTAAAGGAGTGGATAAATGGGTCAGTGAGCAGATGAATGAGTGCAAGACACAGCTGTACAGAGGGGTTTAATCACTGGAGGATTTTAAGAAAAGACTGGACAACCCTTTGTCTGAAGTGATATAGGGCAGTGGTCGCTACCTTTTTTGGGCTCCTGTGCCAAAAATTGTGTGCGTGTTAGTGCACACGCACCAGAATGCAATGCGCCCCCCCCGCACGCCCACTGCGCATGTACATTTCATCTCCCCACACCACCCCCTGCCACCCTCTTATCTGCATTGCGCCTCACAGCTGATTTTTCAGCTGGTTTGAGGCCTTTTTTGGTCTCCCAGAGGCTTGGAAAAAGCCTCTGCAAGGCTTTTCAGGATGAATAATAGGCCCATTTCATCACTTCCGGTATTACAGGTATTACGAAAAAGGCCTCAAACCAGCCGAAAAATCAGCTGTGAGGTGCACGCATGCGCAGTGAGGTAAGTTTGCCTGCGGCTTGCGTGCCGACACAAATGGTTCTAACGTGCCACTTGTGGCACCCGTGCCATAGGTTCGCCATCACGGATATAGGGTCTCCTGCTAGAGCAGGGGGTTGGACTAGAAGACCTCAAGAGTCCCTTCCAGCTCTGTTCTGTTTGATTGATTGGGTCCATGCAGTGAAGAATTCAGAGTCCAGATTTCTTGGTATCTTGATGCCAACAAAACTTGAACGATAAGATGAGGGGAACAACTTATGATGCCTCCAAAGATCAACCAAAGATACTTTGGGTCTCGTGTCCTTCAAAGTGAGAAGGTTCCTCCAAAGTTTCCAGAGAAATAATTGAAATTTCAATGGCTCCTTGCAGCTCTCATCATTCTCACCGGGGGCGCCCCCCACTCCTCCCACAACACGTCTGTCCCTCTCAGCGACGACTCTAAAGAGCAGGCCGTGTATTCGGGGCTATTCCAGACGGCTCTGCTGCTCTTCAGGTTCACCATCGGCATGGGGGACCTGGAGTACAACGAGAACGTAAAGTACAGCGACTTAGCGATGCTGTTGGTGCTGCTCTTTGTCATCTTGACCTACATCCTCTTGCTCAACATGCTGATTGCCCTGATGAGTGAAACGGTCACCAACGTCTCTGGGTATAGCCAAAGCGTCTGGCAGTTGCAGGTAAGGCCCCGTGATTGGGACGGTGGCCATTCCTGGCCCAGCAGGGGCTTAAATGGAACCAGATCCAAAAGAACCAGCAGAAGAGAAATTTGTAGCTCGGGGTTCAACTGTGGGGTCCTTGGTGCTCTCTGCGCTGGGAGGTTTTCTTGAAGACATTTCATGAGCCAACTAGGTAACGTCATCAGTGCTAGAAGGGAGGAGGAGGAGGGGGAGGAGAGGGAGGAGGAAGGAGGTACTGAAGGTGTTAGCCTTGGCTCTCTCTGAGCTGTGTGGTTTTCTTGCAGGCATTTATGACCCAACTGGGGAGTGTTCTGGATAGTTGCTGTTCATTAGGCTGTTATTATAGTGTTTGATTCTCTCATGTTCTGTAGTTCAGTCATGAAATGTTTGTAAGAAAACAATCAAGCTCAGAGAGCACCAAGGACTCCTTCACTGCCTTCCTTCTCCTCTTCCTCCTCCTCCCTCCCTTCTAGCACTGATGACGTTACCTAATTGGGTCATGAAATGTCTGCAAGAAGACCATTAAGCTTTATCGTATTTATCATCTATCTATCTATCTATCTATCTATCTATCTATCTATCTATCTATCTATCTATCTATCTTTCTTTCTTTCTTTCTTTCTTTCTTTCTTTCTTTCTTTCTTACTTTCTTTCTTTCTTTCTTTCTCTAATCTATCATTTATCTATCTATCTATCTATCTATCTATCTATCTATCTATCTATCTATCTATCTATCTATCTCATCATTATCTATTTGTATCTATCTCATCTCTATTTATATGTCTAGCTAATCGATCTACTATCATCTATCATTATCTATCAATCTGTTTGTCTATCTGTCTATCTACAGTATCTATCTATCTATCTATCTATCTATCTATCTATCTATCTATCTATCTATCTAATCTCTCCACCTTTCTTTCTTTCTTTCTTTCTTTCTTTCTTTCTTTCTTTCTTTCTTTCTTTCTTTCTTTCTTTCTAATCTATCTAATCTATCATCTATCTCATCATTATCTATCTATCTCATCTCTATGTCTATCTAACCTGTCTATCTATCTCATCTCTATCTCTATCTATCTAATCTGTCTATCTCATCTCTATCTACCTACCTACCGGTCTATCCATCCATCCACATATTGCTTCCTTCCTTCTTTCCTTTCTTCCTTCCATATCTATATCTATATCTATATCTATATCTATATCTATATCTATATCTATATCTATATCTATATCTATATCTATATCTATATCTAATCTATATCTATATCTAATCTATATCTACCTTGTTTCTCCAACAATACGGCCTCCCCCAATAGGAAGTCCCAGCATGTTTTATAGGCATGAAATGAAATTAAGCCCCTCCCCCCAAATTAAGGCCTATATTAAAACATGCGAAATGGTGGGGGGGATGGTGGGGGGGGGTTGCCATTAGGAAGTACTTTTGTTGCACACCCAGATATGGTGCTGCCTGCGTTGACCCCAATACGAAGTGCCCCACCAACGCCGAGGTCAACATCCAAGCTGTCGCTGCCCACCTGCCCAAAGATGCAAGGGGGGGGGGAATTAAGTCACCCCCGAAAAGACAGCCTAGCCATTTTTTCAGGGCTCAAAAAAAAAAAAGACCCGGCCTTATTATATGAGAAACACGGCATATCTATATCTATATCTATATCTACCGTGTTTCTCATATAATAAGGCTGGGTTTTATTTTTTTTTGAGCCCCGAAAAAATGGCTAGGCCATCTCTTTGGGGGGTGACTTAATTCCCCCCACTTGCATCTTCAGGTGGGCAGCGATAGCTTGGATGTTGACCTCGGCATTGGTTGGGCACTTCGTATCGGGATCAACGCAGGCAGCACCATATCCGGGTGTGCAACAAAAGTACTTCCTATGGCAAGCCCCCACTATTCCTCCTTTTCGCATGTTTTAATATAGGCCTTAATTTGGGGGAAGGGCTTAATTTCATTTCATGCCTATAAAACATGCTGGGACTTCCTATTGGGGGAGGCCGTATTGTTGGAGAAACAGGGTATATCTATATCTATATCTATATCTATATCTATATCTATATCTATATCTATATCTATATCTATATAATCTAATCTATATCTATATCTATATCTATATCTAATCTATATCTATATCTATCTATATCTATATATCTTTCTTTCTATCTATCTCTATGTATTTATCTATCTCAATCTATCTAATCTATCATCTATTTCATCATTATCTATTTATCTATCTATCTATCTATCTATCTATCTATCTATCTATCTATCTATCTATCATCTATCTATATCTATATATCTTTCTTTCTATCTATCTCTATGTATCTATCTATCTCAATCTAATCTATCATCTATCTATCTATCTATCTATCTATCTATCTATCTATCTATCATCTATCTATCTATCTATCTATCTATCTATCTATCATCTATCTATATCAGGGGTAGTCAACCTTTTTATACCTACCGTCCACTTTTGTATCTCTGTTAGTAGTAAAATTTTCGCTAAGCGCCCACCGGTTCCACAGTAATGGGGATTTATAAAGTAGGGGACAAAACCCCTACCGCCCACCATGAAAGCTGGAACGCCCACTAGCGGGCGATAGGGACCAGGTTGGCTGCCACTGCTCTATATCAACCCTCTTCCTCCCTCCCTCTCTCTCTCTCTGGTTTAATAAGCTGTGTTCCCCACCACTCTATTTGCAGAGGGCCATTGCTATTCTGGAGATAGAGAAAAACTGGATCTGGTGCTGGAAAAAGGCCCAGAGATCCGGCTGTTACCTCTCCATCGGCTCTGAGGACAAGAAAGACCAGAGGTGGTTTTTTCGGTAAGCTTAAACCGAAACGTGCCCCGTTGGGGTACGAAACACACGTCGTTTCAGAAATGGACCCTCCCAGCTTCCCTCAAACACAAAGGGAGGGAGGAGAGGCGGTTTGAGACGAGCAAGACTTTGTTACTGCTACTTATCCGTCTTGGGGGTGTGTGTGTGTGTCTTTTTCTAGAGTAGAAGAAGTAAACTGGGAAGACTGGAATGAAAAACTGGATGCCCTCAGGGAAGATCCTGTGGGGTCCAATCTCCTGGAGGATTCCTCTTCGGGTAAGACGGGGCCACGGCAGGAGTTGGTGCCCACGCGTCTTTGTGACTTTCTAAGCTGTGGGTAGGATTTTATGGAGTGAAGGTGGAATAGAGGCATGGGCTCCTTGGGGGGGGGGAGGGAGGGGTTGGACTAGATGACCTACAAGGTCCCTTTCAACTCTGATTATCTGTAATCCTCCAGAGGTAAGCTGGCAGGAATAGCTAACACCCAAGAAGATAGGCTCAAGATCCAGAGGGATCTTGACAGACTAGAACCCTGGGCCCTATCTAACAAAATGAAATTCAATGTGGAGAAAAGTAAAATCCTACACTTAGACAAGAATAACCCAAAGGACACCTACAGACTGGGTGAAACCAGGCTCAATAGCAGTGACTGGGAGGGGGATCTCGGAGTCTTAGTGGACAACCAGCTAAATAGGAGCCAATGTTGTGCAGCAGCAGCCAAAAAAGCCAATGCAATCCTAAATTGTATTAACAGAGGGATACAATTGAGATCAAGGGAGGTACTAATACCACTCTATGAAGCCTTTGTAAGGCCACACCTAGAGTCCTGCATCCAGTTTTGTTCACCACATTATAAAAAAGATGTTGAGACTCTAGAAAAAGTGCAGAGAAGAGCAACCAGGATGATTAGGGGACTGGAGGATAAAACATACAACGAATGGTTGCAAGAACTGAGCATGACTAGTCTAGTGAAGAGAAGGATCAGAGGAGACAGGATAACACTCTTCCAATATTTGAGGGGCTGCCACAGGGAGGAAGGGGTCAATCTATTTTCTAAAGGGCCTGTAGGCCAGACAAGGAACAATGGATGGACACTGAACAAGGAGAGATTTTTCAACCTGGAAATAAGGAGAAACTTTCTGACAGTGAGAACAATCAACCCATGGAACAGAAGTTGCCTTCGGAAGTTGTGGGAGCTTCATCATTGGAGGCTTTCAAGAAGAGTTTGGACTGCCATCTGTCAGAAATGGTGTAGGGTCTCCCTGCTTGGGCGGGGGGTTGGACTAGATGACCTACAAGGTCCCTTCCAACTCTGATTATCTGTTAAATCTGTATAGTGTTTTCCCAGAAAACTGGCTCTGCTTCCGTGGTGATGATGCTATCGGTTTGGAACGGTTCGGATGATCCGGTAGTAAAAAAAAAGCCTCCGACTATAGCTGAGAGGATCAGCTTGAGAGGCGAAAGAAGAGAAAAGTGCCAGATCGGCGTCTCACCTGCCCCTGCGCTTTTCTCTTCTTTATCCTGATTGGCGCTGCAGGCCTGAGCTGGTGCGTGGAAAGCTTCGCTCGTAGGTGAGGTGCACGCACATTAGGTGCACGCACAATCACAGAACCGGTAGTGGAACAAGTAGGATCTCACAGCTGCTCCGCTTGGTGTGCAACGCCGAATGAACCACACACCGAGGTGGAGATTTACAAAAGCTTTATTCTGGCCAAAGAAAGGAGACAAAAGGGGATAACAGAATAAAAAGAGTTGGAAGGGATCTTGGAGGTCTTCTAGTCCAGCCCCTTGCTCAAGCAGGAAACCCTATACCATTCTCGACAAATGGCTGTCCAGGCTCTTCTTAAAAACCTCCAGGGATGAAGCACCTGCAACTTCTAGTGGCAAGCCGTTCCAACTGGTTAATTTTCCTCACTGATAGGAAGTTTCTCCTTAATTCCAGGTTGCTTCTCTCCTTGATTAGTTTCCATCCTTGTCCTGATTTGTTGTCTTTTAAACATTTAAAAGTCTTCTCTTTTATGGACTTTTTTTTTTTTTTTTTTGGAAAGAGGTATCGTTCCTAATAGACCTGTGCAAAGAACGCTCCTTGCATAAAACATTTTTATATGTACCCTCACTTCAAGTCATCTCCTCTTAGGTCATCCTAAGGCAATCACTAATGTCTATTAATTTAACAGAGTTGGAAGGGACCTTGGAGGTCATCTAGCCCAATTCCCCTGCCCAAGCAGGAGACCCTACACCATTCCTGACAGAGGGCAGTCCAATCTATATGTATAAAAGCAAAATACCACTCAAGCATTATCATGAAATCTCCAGAACCGTAAAGCCAACAAACTTGAACTTTGTCCCGTATCTTCCTCTTGGCTTCTAGGTGCTCACTAAGAAAGAATTTTTCGAAAGGACCCTCAGAGCATTTAGAGTATTTCCTATAATATTATTATTATTAACACGCTCTGATGCTAAGGAGTTCTACTCCTCCTCCCCACCTGAAGAGAAACCTCTTCCAATGGCAAAACACAAGCAGAGGAGTTTCCATTTCAGTTTCAGAGCACCAAGCATCTTTAGTGCAGAACAGTTGATCTAAGCCACACCCAGGCTCCTTGCTGTCTCCTTCTTGTTCACACAGCAAATTTCAGTTTCCAAACAGTCCTCAACTCTCTCACACACTGACAGGACGCTAGCCAGATGGATACTGATGGATGCTGGTAGGCAGAGGCAGAATTTCCTCCCCCCCCCCTTATTTTCTTCCCCAAAAACTAAGTTTCCTAGCACATAGTTTCCTAGTGAAGCACGGGTATAGAGCTAATTGCTTAATATGCAGGTACAATACAGGTATGATATCTGCATATTAGATATCATAATATTGAACTTGAAGCGAGGGTACATATAATATCTGTCCTCGACTTACGACCACCATTGCACTCAAAATTTATGTTGCTAAATGAGACGTTTGTTAAGTGAGTTTCGTCCCATTTTACTACCTTTCTCGCCACATTTGTTAAGCGAATCACTGCAGCTGTTAAGTTAGTCACACGGTTGTTAAGTAAATCTGGCTCCCCCCTGGTGGGTTTTTTCTTGTCGGAAGGTCGCAAAAGGAGACACTGCGACCATCATAACTAGGAGTCTGTTGCCAAGCATCTCAATTTTGATCACGTGACCCTGGGGGGAATGCTGCAACGGTTGTTAAGCGTGAAAAACGGTCGCAAGTCACTTTTTTGCAGTGCCGTTGTAACTTTGAACAATCACTAAACGAACTGTTGTAAGTCGAGGATTCCCCTTATATAACTGTATTCTATTTCTCTCCTGCATTATATATGTCCATTTTTTAAAAAAAGAAAAATAAAGTTAAAATAAACCTGGAGCAACTAAAAAAAAGCCCTAGTATATATCTATACTGTACTATAGAGGTAGTCCTCGACTTACAACAGTTGTAAGCTCTCAGGACCCCTGTTATATATGTTCACTTTTTTTTAAAAAAAAAACAACCCTCTTGTATGTAAAAAAGTTCAAAAAAACTCTAGCATATGCATAAACTGAAAAATATTGCCCAACTTTTAACGGTCACTAAATGAACTGTGGTAAGTCGAGGACTTCCTGTATTCAGTGATCAATAGCACATTTCCCCCCAATTTCCACTAACTTATAAGCCCTCCCACCTCTGCTACGTTCCCCTTTTCTCCTGCATTACGTTGTATGGAGTCAGCAAAAATATTTATATCCCAGCATAATCATCCAGCTCTAAAATGTGTGTTTCTATCTGAAGTTGTGAAGTTTCTAAGAGTTTGGACAGACATTTGTCCAAAATGATACCTCCAAGGACCCTTCCAGTTTCTTTCTTTCTTTCTTTCTTTCTTTCTTCTTCTTCTTCTTCTTCTTCTTCTTCTTTCTTCTTCTTCTTCTTCTTCTTCTTCTTCTTCTTCTTCTTCTTCTTCTTCTTCTTCTTCTTCTTCTTCTTCTTCTTCTTCTTTTCTTCTTCTTTCTTTCTTTTCTTTCTTCTTTCTTTCTTTCTTTCTCTTCTTCTTCTCTTCTTCTTCCTCCTTCTTCTTCTTTCCTTCCTCCTTTCTTTCCTTCCTCCTCCTTCTTTCTTTCTTCTTCCTCCTTCTCTTCTTCTTCCTTCCTTCCTCCTTCCTTCCTTCTTCTTCCTTCTTCCTTCTTTCTTCTTCCTTCTTCTTCCTTCTTCTTCCTTCTTCTTCCTCCTCCTCCTTTCTTCTTCTTCTTCCTTCTTCCTCCTCTTCCTCCTCCTCCTCCTCCTCCTCCCCCCTTCTTCTTCTTCCTGGGTGAACTTTACCTGCTATCCGCCAGCAGATGGCAGCGTGGCTCCATCAAACTGAAACACTCTCCTTCTCAAACCAGACAGTCCTCGACTTACGACCGATCACTTAAAAGTCCGACCTTTTGTTAGGTTACAACCCAGTTCTGAAGTTGTGATAGTCGCTCTACCTTTGAGACCCTGATCGGTTGTAGCTTTCTGCGATCATTTGCCCTATTTTATGATAGTTTCATCTCAATTTGGTACTGCGGGTTTGCTTAACGACCGTGGTGTTTTCTTAACGACAGCCGCACAAAAGGTCCTAAAGGCAATCTATCTATTTTACAACTGTCATGTCTTGTGACTGCGATGAACAGGTTCCATTGTGGTCAGAAATTGAGGACTAGCTGCCAGAGGGTTTGGAGGAGGGGACTTCCCCATTCCCAAACATTCTGTAGAGGTGGTCCTCAACTTATGGCCGCAATTCAGCCCCAAATTTCTGTGGCTGAGCAAAACAACTGAGTTTTGCCCCATTTTACGAACTTTCTTGCCACGGTTGTTAAGTGAATCACTTCAGATATTAAGTGAGTCAGAAGGTGATCCCAGGATACTGCGACCGTCGTAAATAGGAGTCAGTTGCCAAGCGTCTGAATTTTGATCATGGACGCTGCAACATTTGTAAGTGTGAAAAAAAAAAGGGGAGATAACATCACTCTTTATCGGTGCCGTTGTAACTTGGAATGGTCACTAAACGAATGGTTGTAAATCGAGGGCAAGATGTAAAACAGTTGTTAGCGTGGTAACTTGTGATAATCGCTCATTTCTTGACTTTTCCGTTACTCCAGAGTCGAAACTGCGGGACTGGTTCGCTCGGGCAAAGTCTCGCTTCTCTTGGTTGGTGGAGGAAGAGGAGGAGCGGGAAGAACGGGTGTCTCTGCACAACTTAAGACCCTAGGAGGAGGAGAGGAACCCCCTCCTTGCCCAGGGAAGGAGGGATGGACGGAGGGGCGTCTCAGCCACGAAAGGAGCCCCCTCAACAGCTCTTCGGTGCCTTTGGGAAGGATTCTGCCCCCGCCTCAATTAATGCAGCTCCTAAGTGGTTTGAGAGGGAAACTTAGCTGAGTTTAGCCCTTCTCCTCCTCTCCTTCTTTTTCCCCTCCTCTTCCTCTTCCCCTCCTCCTCTCCCCCCCCTCCTCCTCTCTCTCCTTCTTTTCCCCTCCTCTTCCTCTTCCCCTCCTCCCCTCCTTCATCTTCCCCTCCTCCTCCTCCCCCCCCCCTCCTCCTCCCCTCCTTCATCTTCCCCTCCTCCTCTCCTTCCACTCCTCCTGCTCCTCTCCTTCTTCTTCCTTCCTTCCTCCTCCTCCCTCCTCCTTCCCCTCCCCTCCTCTTCCTCCCCTTCCTTTCCCCCTCCTCCTCTCCTTCATCTTCCCCTTCCCCCTCCTCCCCTCCTTCATCTTCCCCTCCTCCTTCTCTCCTCCTCCTTCCCCTCCTCCTCTCCTTCTTCCCTCCTCCTGCTCCTCTCCTTCTTCCCTCCTCCTCCTCCTCTCCTTCCCCTTCCCCTCCCCTCCTCCTCCTCCCCTTTCTCTTCCCCTCCTCCTCCTCTCCTCCTTCTCCTTTGTGTTCCCCTCCTCCTCTCCTTTTCCTTCCCCTCCTTCTCTCCTTCCCTCCTCCCCCCTCCTCCTCCTCCTTCTTCTCCTCTCCTTCTCCTTCCCCTCCTCCTCTCCTTCCCCTCCTCCTCTTTCCCCTTCCCCTCCTCTCCTTCTTCCCTTTCTCCTTCTCCTCCTCCTCCTCCTCCACCTTCCTCTTCTCATCCTCCTCCTCCCATTCTGCTTCCCACTCCTTCCCCTCCTCCTTCCATTCCCTCTTCCATACTCCCTCTCTCCTCCTTCCACCCTCCCTCCCCTTCTCCTCCTCCCCTTCCCCTTCCCTCTTCTCCCTTCCCCTCCTCCTTCTCCTCTCCTCCTCCTTCCCCTCCTCCTTCCTCGTCTCCTCCTCCTCCCATTCTGACTCCCACTCCTCCTCCTCCTTCCATTCCCCCTCCTCCCTCCCCCTCTCCCTTCCCCCTTCTCCTCCACCCCCTCCTTGTCCTCCCCTGACCCCTTCCCCCTCCCTCTTCTCCTTCCCCTCCTCCTCCTCCTCCTCGAAATGAACCGCTGGCTCAAGGATTGGTGCCCCTCCCCCGCAAGCAAAGTTTGACTTCTTAGACGTGCATTACCTACAAGAAGGGCTTCTGGCCGTGGATGGGCTGCATCTCCCAAGAACCGTATATGGAAAACGACTGGCTCAACTTATCAGAAGGACTTGTCGGAAGAACTTTCCTGGGTTCGTGTCCCAGCTGGGAAGCAATCAGCAAAGAGATGCCGAGAAGAAATAGACTCAGAAGGAAGCTGCCAGAAAGCAGAATCCTTTAATTCAGGAAGGCAGAGATGAATTAGTGACACAGCTCAAGGGTTCCTGGCTAGCTGGCAAATTGGGATGGCAAGCCTGTACCTTTTTATACTTGATTTTCCTCTGAAGCTAGAGGTGGGTTGCTGGGGGCTCGCAGGGGCTCAGGAGAGCCCCTAGCTAAGACTCTGCGCCGCTCAGAGAGCCCCCGATAACCTCAGAAAGACAAGCAGCCGGGGAAAGCTCTTCATAGGCTTAATTGAATTTCTGGGCATTCAGCCAAGAGTGTTTCATACCTTGTAAAAGTGTTGCAAGCTAGATAACCCAACGAGACAGACACGGACTTCCGAGGATAATTAGGACTGCAGAAAAAAACAATTGCTACCAGCCTGCCTTCCATGGAGGACCTGTATACTGCACGAGTCAACACTATCCATGTATTTACAAAGTCTGCACTACTATCACTATTAATCTTCTCATCACCCCTTATCACCCATCCCCTCCCACTTGTGACTGTATGACTGTAACTTTGTCGCTTGTATCCTTACAATTTATATTGACTGTCTCCTAGTATGATTTGATTGCTTATCATTAAGTGTTGTACCTTATGATTCTTGACTCTTGATGAATGTATCTTTTCTTTTATGTACACTGAGAGCATTTGCACCAAAGACAATTTCCTTGTGTGTCCAATCACACTTGACCAATAAAGAAATCTATTCTATTCTATTCTATTCTATTCTATTCTATTCTATTCTATTCTATTCTATTCTATTCTATTCTATTCTATTCTATTCTATTCTATAAACAATCCACTCAGTGCTTGGGAGGGAGAGCCACTGAGAAAATCAGATCACCTAGCCACTAGCCTCCCAGAAGATTCATTCCCAAATAATAAGAATCACATAACTCACCAGAAACTCCACTGAGACTTCAAGATCCCCCTCACAGTCACTGCTATTAAGCCTGGTTTCACCCAGTCTTTTATTTAAGTATTAAATGCACGAAATAATAAACCACTTTTGGTATATATCATTTTTTAGGTAATTAGGGCAAAGAAACGACATCGAGTTGGCCACACCCACACAGTCACATGACCACCCAGCCATGCCCACCCAGCCAGTCATTAGGGCAGAGAGCCCCTTGCTAAAAAATTTGAAGCCCACCCCTGTTTGATGCTCCTACAGTTTGATGGGATTATTTGTGTGTCTCTAGTTAAAGTTGCCCTGGATCCTATCTTCCTGCCTTAATGTGTTAATCTTGTCCCAGGACCTTTGGCTTTTCTATCCTGGGGGGGTGTTAATCCTGTCGTGGGGGGCAGGAAAAAGGGAGTGTCCAGTTTACCTTGGAGAGTTTATTTTTAGCCTGAATCCCCTTATCTTAGGGGCTCTACTTAAGCATGTCTGTTGTCAGCTCTGTTACTTTGTAACAGTCATTAGCAGGGCTGCTCTGAGTTTTCCTTTCAGCTGGTGCTTCTTGGTTTTCTTAAAGGGGCAAGGGCTGGCTTGAGTCTCTCAGCACTGTTTTCTGAAGTTTCTGGTGCTGTCCTTTTGGGGTGTACTTCCCACAGACTTTAAACTAAAATTGAGGGGGGAGGGGGACCGAGCCTTAGAACCTTTAGGACCAAACCTCAGCATAAACTCCAAGACAACTAATCCAACAAAGTGTTAAGGACTGATAGGAAGGAACAAAAACTCAGATGCAAATTAGGAGATGGAGGACTATGAAGGACTGGAGGTTTTTAAGAAGAGACAGGACAGTCACTTGTCTGAAATAATATAGGATCTCCAGCTTGAGAAAAGGGGCTGGACTAGAAGACCTCGAAGGTCCCTTTCAGCTCTATTATGATTCTTCTTGCGACTCAGATGTTTATACATTAAAACTCAAAGTCTGAGGAACAAACTTTGGGTGAACTTGAAGTATGAGTGAAGGCAGATATGATATAGTTGCCGTTACTGACAAATGGGATGAAACTTTACAACAGGAATGTACAGAGGGAACAGTGTAGAGTAGAATAGGCTCACAGAGATGGAAGGGACCTTGAAGGTCTTGTAGTCCATCCCCGCCTACTCAAGCAGGAGACCCTATATCTCATTTCAGACAAATGGCCAGTCTCTTCTTAAAAGAGAAGAGCTACTAAGGCTTGGAGACTAAAACCTATGAAGAACAGCTGCAGGATTCGGGTTTGGCCAGTCGAAGAGAACAACTGTTTGCAACTATGTTAAGTTAGTAACATGGTTGTTAAGTGAATCTGGCTGCCCCAAGGACTTAGCTTGTCAGGCGGTCCCAAAAAATAACCACATGACTCCGGGACATTGCAACCGTCATAAATACGAGTCAGTTGCCAAGCGGTTGAATTTTGATCGCGTCACCGCGGGGATGCTGCAATGGTGCGTAAGTGTGAAACATGGTCCTAAGTCCCTTTTTTCAGTGCTGTTGTAACTTTGAATGGTCACTAAATGAATTGTTGTAAGTCGAGGATTCCCCTCATATACCTGCGCTCTATTATATACGTCCACTTTTTTTTCTTTAAAAAAGAGAAAACAAACTTGGAGCAACTAGAAAAGCCCTAATTGTGATATGTAAAATTATACCTGTGAAAATATAAAGCAACGGTAATGCCATTTTTAATCTCTGTGCTAACCTGAGATAATTTACTGGAATATTATGTAAGAATTCTCTATTGTTTTGTATGAAGGTCATATATTTGTGGGGTCATGCTGTCCAGTGTCATGTTAATGATGGAGATTACTGGAAATGGAAACGGGTAAACAGGACGAGGAAACAGATAGTATGCTACAATAATAGGGGTGTTGCTTTGGGAGATATGTAGCTGGATAGATTGTGAACCCGGAAAGGGACAGAGACGGTATATTTGAACCTGTATATAAACTCCAGCCTTCCTGGGAACCATGCCTTCTGCCCACGAACAGAATTCCCTTTTGCAAAAGTTTCATAATAAAGCTCTTATTTATTGTTCTTGTGTCTCCAGTTGTCTGAATACCTGAATGGTTGATTTTTATCACACTAATATATATATCTATTCTCTGCTTCTACACTGTACTATATAGGTAATCCATGAGTTACAACAGTTGTAAGCTCTGTGAACCCCTGTTATATATTGTCACTTAAAAAAAACTCTCTTGTAAGTTTTTTAAAAAAACCCACTTCTAATATATGCACTGAAAAATATTGCCCCACCCAAAGTCCCAGGAGTCCCTCTCTAACCCTGGCCTCCCTGCTCCATGAGCCAGGCATCCTGCCATACTACTTGTTAAGCCTGAATTCCCCAACGAGTGTTAAGGAAAACAAACTAAACAGAATGTGTAGCGTAGTCAGATAGGCAGACAGGTAAATGTGTGAGATAAGTTTGTATTTTAGTTAACACGCAGTAAAAAACAGATACGCTTGTGCTATCAAAAATATAGTTTATTCCATTAGGAATTATAGCATAGTCAAAATAAACGGTACATTAGTCATGTATCATTTCAGTCAGTCCAGTCGGGGATACTCAATTTGCAAAGTCCGTGTTGAATAGCCAATGTCAGTTCACTTACAATAAATCAGTCCGTATTATCTCTTCTCTCCGTTGAGAAATCAACACTCCTTTCTCTCCTCCGTTCCAGTAAGGAAAAACGCAGTCATCAATCCATCCAGTAATTAGGGATCATTAATCCAGAGAGAGAGAGCTGCAATTGACTTGCTTCTTTTATGGTGCTTTTACAACCACACCCTTAATTACATTCTTGTAGTTAAAGTTACACACACTTTAACCAACAAACCATGATAATTTATTTATTATTTTTACCCAAACCAGTTAGGGTAAACAATGTTATCCCTAACACTACTGACCATTCACCTGTACCCAGACTACAATGGGGACAATTGACGGTTACTTCTGTGGCCTTGAAGCACTTCCTCTCGGTGGCCAGCAGGGGGAAATAGCCCTAGAGCTGTTTCTTGCCCTGCGAAGAAATTGTCAACCATGCCTTGAGGCCCCCTACTCTCATCCTAGGAGGAGCCCGCAATTACATTTGATCAATGCTCCATGTAGATGTAGTATTATTAAGAACTACTCTATCAACTCATAAAATATTTCTGTGGTCTTTTTAGAGTTGGCAACAGAAAGGGAGGGTTGGGGAGTAGTGTAGCAGCTTGCAAAACCAAAACTGCATTCCATAAATGTTTTCATAGATAGTTTGCAGGTGACCGAAATTTCTGCTGTGCAAAATTCTAACTGGAGAGTGACTGATGACTCTTGGCTATGCAAGATGTAGTACACTAAAAGAGAATAATTATATCAAAGTTAAGCAGCAGATAGCGCTAGATTTGGCGAAATGGGAAAATTTACAACTGTCATTAATAGGGAGAATATCAACAATCAAGATGAATATACTACCCAGAATTTTATATTTGTTCCAAACAATTCCAGTTAGGGCTTGGAAAAGGTTATTTTGAAGATTTAAATAAAACTGTGTTGAAATATATATGGCAAGGTCAGAAAGCGAGAATAAAGTTAAAACTTTTGCAAGATGCCAGAATAAGAGGAGGATTTGGTTAGCGTAATTGGGAGTTGTATTACCAAGCTACAAATCTGATGTGGGTTAAGGAATGGATAACATTAAGAAATACTAGATTGTTGACATTAGAAGGACATGATCTGTTGTTGGGGTGGCATGCTTTTTTATGGTATAAGGGAACTAAAACACAGGGGTATTTTAGAAGACATTATATACGGGAGTCTCTGTGGTTAAACAGGGACAAGACTAAAAGGCAATGTTATTTGAAAATTCCAGTCTGGCTATCGACTATTGAAGCATTTTCTTATCCTATAATATATAAAAAGGAACAAATAGTTAGATATAGTGAAATATTGAATGGAAAGGGTGAACTTAAATCTATACAAAAACTAGAGGAACAAGGTATAAAGATGAATTGGTTTTCATATGCGCAAATACATTCAAGGTATGATAAAGATTCTAAAACAGAAGGTTTCTATGATAAACTGACTGACTTAGATAAGATTTTTTTTTTTTTTGGTAAAAGTTTTATTGATTTTAACAACAAACAAAAACACATGAAACATAACATAAGACATAACATAAAAACATCATCATCCTTCATAAATTTACAGACAGTGTATCGGTTGGTTCACCACTCCTTTTTGTGCATCCATTCATAGTCATCATAATAATTATATCACATAATAACTCATATTATCAATCAACAATTATATATCCTAATATCATTATTAAACAATCATTTGACTATAATTTTACTAATTCATACTTAAGCGAGATAACTATAATTTAGTTAATTTATTTTATAACAATTCATAAAATCATACCAAATCTATCTTAATAAAATATTCTAAAAATATTATCAAAACCAAGAAAAAGTGTATATTCATTATTTCCTAAATTTCTAAACATTCTATTATTATATTGTATTATCTAACCATTGATAAAAAAGATCCCAAACTTCATAAAATTGTTTATCTTCTTGTTCTCTAATTTCAAATGTCAATCTACTCATTTCAGCACATTCCAATATTTTTTTAATAATTTCTTCCTCTGCTGGTATTTTCTTACTCTTCCAATTTTTAGCAAATACAGTCCTAGCCGCTGTTAATACATTTACAATCAAATACTTCAAATTTTTATTATATGTATCAGGTAAGATTCCCAATAAAAAAATCTCTGGTTTCAAATCTATATGTTTCTTTGTCATTTTTCCAACCATATGCGGATTCTAGTCCAATATTTTCTAGCGTCCTCACAAGTCCACCACATATGGTAATATGAGCCAGGTATCTGATGACATTTCCAGCACTTTTCAGATTTATTCTTGAACATTCTTGCTATTCTTGTCGGGGGAAAATGCCACCTGTAAAACATCTTATACAAATTTTCTTTATATGCTGTTGACATTGTCATTTTATAATTTTGAGACCACAACTTTTGCCATTTCTCTAAGTCAATCCCATATCCAAAATTCTTCCCCAAACAATCATCGTTTCTTTAACTTGTTCATCCTCCAATTTAATTTCCAACAAATAATTATATAATTTTTTAATCACTTTTTCATCAGTACCTGTCAAAATCCTATCTAAATCAGTCATTTTGTCATAAAATCCTTCCATTTTGGAATCTTTAAGATACCTTGAATGTATTTGCGCATATGAAAACCAATTCATCTTTATACCTTGTTCTTCTAAATTTTGCATCGTTTTAAGTTCACCCTTTTCATCTAGTAATTCCCCATATCTAACTGTTTGTTCCTTCTTATAAATTATAAGATAAGAAAAGGCTTCAATAGTTGATAACCAAACTGGAATTTTCAAATAACATTGTTTCTTAATTTTCTCCCAATTCAACCATAACGATTCCCGTATATAATGCCTTCTAAAATAACCCTGTGATTTAGTTCCCTTATACCATAGAAAAGCATGCCAACCCAATAGTAAATCATGTCCTTCTAATGCCAACAATCTAGTCTTTCTTAACGTTATCCATTCTTTAGCCCACATTAAATTTGCAGCTTGATAATACAACTCCCAATTAGGAAGGCCAAATCCTCCTCTAGTTCTAGCATCCTGTAAAAGTTTTAATTTTATTCTCGCTTTCTTACCTTGCCATATATACTTCAACACAATTTTATTTAAATCTTCAAAATAGTCTTTACCTAACCTAATTGGTATTGTTTGAAACAAATATAACATTCTAGGTAAAATATTCATCTTAATTGTTGAAATTCTACCTATCAGTGACAATTGTAAGTTTCCCCATTTTTTCAGATCAGATGCTATCTGCTGCTTAAATTTAATATAGTTATTCTCTTTCAGTGTAGTACATCTTGACGTCAAATATATCCCCAAATATTTAACTTTATTCGTAACTTGAATTTTCAATAGGTCTGTCAGCTCTTCTCTTTGTCTTAATAACATGTTCTTTGTCAAAATCTTTGTTTTGTCTTTATTTATTTTCAAGCCAGCCATCTCACCATACATCTCTATCTTTTCGAATAATTTTAAAGCTGTCTCAAGAGGATCTTCCAGAATAAAGACCAAATCATCTGCAAAGGCTTGCAATTTGAATTCCTCCTTTTTAACTTTCATTCCTTTTATATTTGTATCCTCTCTAATATTTCTATTTAACACTTCCAAAGTCAATACAAATAACAAAGGAGATAATGGGCATCCTTGTCTTGTACCTTTTTTAATATTAATAGAGTCTGTAAGTTCTCCATCTATCATTACTTTTGCCGTTTGCTCATAATATATGGCTTCTATTGCTTGAATAAATTTTCTAGCAAAGCCCATCTGTTCCAATAATAATAGCATAAATCTCCAATTCACGTTATCAAATGCCTTTTGGGCATCTAAGAATATCAAAGCCATTTGTTTTTCAGGATGCGCCTCGTAATACTCCAATGTATCCAGGATTATCCTCATATTGTCTTTAATTTGTCTCTTTGGTAAAAATCCATTCTGATCAGGGTGAATAAAATTATTTAAATATTTTTTTAAGCCTCTCTGCCAAGATTGAGGCAAAGATTTTGTAATCTGCCTTCAATAAGGAAATAGGTCTATAGTTCTTAATTTGTAATGGGTCAACCCCTTCTTTTGGGATAAGTGTAATATAAGCTTCTGACCATGTTTTGGGTATTTTCTTATTTACCATAATTTCATTCATGACTTCTAATAGTGAAATGCTCAACGATTCTTGTAGTGTTCTATAAAATTCTACCGGGAGACCATCTGGTCCTGGTGCTTTTCCATTGTTCTGTCTATTGAGTGCTTCAGTTAATTCCATCATTGTTATAGCACTTTCTAACATTTCCCCAGTTTCATCAGGTATCTTAGGTAGGTTAGCATTTTGTAAATACTGTTTAATTTTTCCCTCATCAAGATCCTCCTGTTTATATAATTGTCCATAAAAATCTTGAATGATTGCTTTTTCTCTTTATTACCATAGCATACTTGACCTTGATTGTCTATTAACTGTAATATTTTCCTTGATTCTTTCTCTTTTCTCAATTTATATGCTAACCATCTACCTGGCCTATTTGCATCTTCAAAATAATTCTGTTTAGCACTTCTAATTTTTTGTGCCAGTTCTTCTTTCTCTGCTTGATCCATTTTATGTTTAATTATGTCCATTTTAAGTCTAATATCTTTTTTTGTGGCGCTTTTTGTAATTCTTTTTCCAATTTTTATGGTCATCTTCTAAAGCTTTAATCATTTGCCTCTTCCTAATGTTCTTTTTCTTTGAATAGTCTATTATTAATCCTCTTGCATATGCCTTCATTGTATCCCAAACATTCTGTATTGAAGTGTCCTCTTTTTATTTACATTGAAGAAGAAGGCCAATTCTTTTTCCATCCATTGTGTAAAGTTTTTTTCCTTTAAAATAGTATTATTTAATGTCCATCTAGATCTTCTTTTTGTCCTTTCCATTTAATTGTCATTGGATTATGGTCTGCCCATGTACTTGTTTCAATATTTATTTCTTGAATATTAGATAATAATTCCGTTGATGTCCAAATCATATCTATTCTGGACCATGATAAATGTCTATTGGAATAAAAAGTATATTGTTGAGTTTTAGCATTTCTTTCTCTCCATATGTCTTTAAGATTTAATTCATCTATCATTTTAAAAAAAGTTTTAGGGAGAGTTTTCCTATTTTGTCGTGCTGCTTTTACTGTATAATCCAATTTATTGTCTACAATTCCATTAAAATCTCCCATCATAAGATATATTAGCGTAGTCCAGTTCAATTATTTTCATGTGTAATTTTTATAAAATTCTTCTTGTTTATCATTCGGGCATAAATTGCAACCAAAAGTGTTTTTGTATTATTGTCCACTATTTCAACCATTAATACTCTTCCGTCTTCATCAGTAAAAGTCAGTTTTGCTGGAATAGTTTCCTTAATATACAAAACCACTCCTCTTTTCTTACAGTAAGTCAGAGAAGTGAATATTTTCCCTAATTTTGGTCGTGTCAGTAGTTGTTCGTGTTGTTTTTTAATATGTACTTCTTGTAGGCAAATTATATCAAATTTTAGCTTCTCTAATTTGTGAAAGGTTTTTCTTCTTTTAGTAGCTGAATTCAGTCCATTTATATTAATAGAAATCAATTTTTTTTCCTCCATGGTTATACTTTAGATTTAGGTCTAACAGCTCTCGTGGATCTTACTTCACGTTGTTCTTTGGTCTCCGCTTGTCCACCTATTGCACCTTCCTCTTTTCTCATTTCCATCAGGTCCTCTTCAGATTCAGTTGAAATGTTCTCTTTTTCTATCTCCATTTCTCTTCTTTCAAAGAATTCCTTGTAGAATATTTCTGCTTTCTCAATTGAATCAATTCTGTATCTCTGTTCTTGCCACGTAAACATTAATCCTCCTGGAATCAGCCATCTATAGTTCACCTCTTTTCCAATAGCCTTTTAGTCAAAAATCGATATTCTCTTCTAATCTCTCTCACTTTTCTAGGTACTTGTTTTAAGACCACAATCTCTTTGTCTTTATACTTCAACGCCCTCTCTCTTGCCACTTGTAGTATTTGGGTTTTAATAGTTTTTTTGGTGAATCTAACATGAACCTCTCTTGGTAATTGGTTCCTCGTTGCATATCTTGTGAAAACTCGATATATCTCATCTACTCCATCCATCATCTTTTCTTCTGTTATTTCCAAGGCTCCAGCCAAGATTTCAATCATTACTGCAGCCAAATTTTGTCCTTTTTCCTCCTCAATATTTTGAAATCTAAGATAAAATTCTGACCTGTCCATCTCCCACTTCAACATCCCACTTTTTTCTTGTTCAACCGTTGTTAATCTATTATCAATATTTCCAATTATGTCATCTCTTTGCTTGTCTTTCTCTTCTATTTTTTGGATTCTCTCATCATGATTCACCATCATTTGTTGAAAATTTTCAAATTTTTCATCCATCTTCCCAATTCTTTTATCAATACTCTCCATTCTTTGTTCCATGCTCACTTTAAGATCTTGTATTCCTTGCATAACCGTCATTAAATCCATTTGTGCTTTATCTTGCTTTGCCATTATGGAAAGTCGTCCTCCAGTTGATGGGGAAACAGGAGCAGAAGTTGAAGTGCCCGGAGGTAAAATTCTCTTACTCATTCCGTGATTCAGCGTCTTCCAGTTCTTTTAATCCAGTTAATAAGGTGACCAATTATAATCCAATTAGAAAAAGGGAAAACACCAAAAAGAAAAAAAAAGCCAAAAAGAAGTAAAAAGCCCAAAATTAAAAAAGAAAAGGAAAAATTCTTCAGGTTCTTCAATACCTTAATCCAATTGTGAAATACTCAATTATAATTCAAAAGTAAAAATTAAAAATGAAGAGAAAAAAGAGACAAAATAAAGCCAACAATGTAAAATAATAATAATAATAATAATAATAATAATAATAATAATAATAATAATAATAATAATAATAATAATAATAATAATAATAATAAACAAAAAGAAGAAGTTCTTCAGGTTCTTCCCACCTTAATCCAATTGAGAAATCTCAAAAATAAAAAATATCCATAAAAATAAGTCAGAAGTAGAAATAAGAAAGCAAAAATCCCAATAAAAAAAGTAAAAAGGAAAAAATAAATATTCTGAGGCTTCCCTTTAAAAATAAACTAAAAATGAGGTAAAATAAAAAATAAAAATAAGTATACCAATATTACAAAATGCTGTGGGGTTGGGGGGGAGGGATAGAACAGTTGATAAAAAATAAAAAATAAAAAAAAACACCCACTGCCTTTTATTTATCCAAGGCTCTTATTTGGCTTCTCGACACATTTCAAAGCCAAGCTTCAGATATTCAATTAATAATAGAAGTCCCGAAGAGCACCTGTATAAACATCCTCCAGTACTCTTCCCTCTATCTTCCCTTTATCTTATCACTTCAATAGCCTTGAAGCAGAAGTTTTGTCCCAGCTCTCAACTTCAAATAAAATATTTTCAAGCCTCTAGTTGGCAGTGTTGCAAAATTTCTTAAAACCACTCCCCCTTAAAAAAGCCTAAAAAAGAACAAAAATATATATATTTAATTTAAAAAAAGAACAAAACTAAAGGGGGCCTCTATTTTATAAAATAAAAACAGTCAAAAAGGAGAAAAAAGAACTAGTAAATATAAAAGAAAAAACCAGTCTGCTTAACTAGATCACCATAGAAGTTCAATGAAAGAAAAAAAAAAGGTAAAAATAAAAAGCCAAGCCTCACTTTGACATTTCTCTTTGAAAATCGCCGCTAAGTCAGTTTTGTCAATAATCTTACAGTTTTCTTCTCATCCTTAGAGTGTCCTTTAGTCCCAATACTAATATAAAAAAAAAAAGTTCTCACCAAGCCGATACACTTTCTCTTACGATCTCTTCCTTCCGGAGCTGTCCCAGCTTCAGCAGCTTAATGGCTGCCTCCCCGCCGATGGTAAAGGGGCTTCTTCTGGATCAACCAGGGACTTGCGATGTCCCCTGGGATCTACAGAACGCGCCCCTTACTATCACCGTCTCTACGGGACGGTTTAGGTCCGTTGGGACCGACCAGGAGCGGGGATATCAGCAGCTATCTCAGAGCCCCGAGATAGCAGCTGTATCGCAGCGACGAGACTCCGCCTTCTCCCTGACTTAGATAAGATTTTTGACAGGTACTGATGAAAAGGTGATTAAAAAATTGTATGGATATTTATTAGAAATTAAACTAGAAGAAGAACAAGTTAAAGAAACTATGATTGCTTTGGGGGAAGAATTTTGGATATGGGATTGATCTAGAGCAATGGCAAAAATTGTGGTCTCAAAACTATAAAATGACAATGTCAACAGCATATAAAGAAAATTTGTATAAGATGTTTTACAGGTGGCATTTCCCCCCGACAAGAATAGCAAGAATGTTCAAGAACAAATCTGAAAAATGTTGGAAATGTCATCAGATACCTGGCTCATATTACCATATGTGGTAGACTTGTGCAGATGCCAAAAAATATTGGACTAAAATCCACACGTGGTTGGAAAAAATGACAAAAAAGCATATAGACTTGAAACCAGAGATATTTTTATTGGGAATTTTACCTGAAATATACAGTAAAGAATTGAAATACCTGATTGTAAATGTATTAACAGCGGCTAGGATTGTATTTGCCCAAAACTGGAAAAATTAGAAAATACCATTACAGGAGGAAATCATTAAGAAAATATTGGAATGTGCTGAAACGAGTAGATTGACATTTGAAATCAGAGAACCAGATAATAAAGAATTTTATAAAATTTGGGATCTATTCTATCAATAGTTAGACAATAAAACATGGTTATGAAATATGTAGATTCTTAGAAAATAATAAATATATAAAGATGTATTCTTTTTTTAAAAAAAGTTTTTATTGATTTTAACGACAAACAAAAAACATAAAACATAACATAAAAAACATCATCATTCTTCATATATTTACAGACAGTGTATCGGTTGGTTTACCACTCCTTTTTGTGCATCCATTTCATAGTCATCATAATAATTATAGGATGTATTCTTTTCTTATTATATCTACAAAATGATTGTAGGATAGATTTGAGATGATAATATGAACTGTCATAAAATAAATTAAGTAAAATATGGATTATTTCGTAAAACATGAATGAATAAAAGTATAGTCAAATGATTGGTTAACAATGATATTAATGTATTTAATATTTGATTGAAAATATGAGAATATATACAATGTAATTGTAATTGAAGACTATGAAATGGAAGCACAAAACAATTTGTAAGCCAACCGACACACTGTATGTATATATATATGGAAGATGGCTTGATGTTTTTATGTTTTGTTTGTCTATGTTTGTCTTAAAAACCAATAAAAAAATTTTTTTAAAAAAGGATGTGCAACGACTGTTGGGGTTTGTGAACTGCTACTGCACATTTATTCCCCACTTTGCTGCCTTGACTGCTCCCCTTTCTAATCTGCTCAAGAAGAGAGAGAAGTTCCATTGGGGTGCTGAGAAGCAGGCAGCTTTCGAGGCGTTGAAAGTCGCCTTTGCTTCTGAGCCTATCCTCAAACACCTGATCCAGGCCAGCCATTTGTGGTGGAAACAGATGCTTCCAATGTGGCTGTTGGTGCGGAGCTGCTCCAGGCCTATGCTCCCGCAGGCACCTTGTTCCCGTGCGCTATTATTCCCGGAAGTTGTCGGCTCCAGAGCACAACTATATGATTTGGGACAAGGAGCTATTGGCGGTTAAGGTCACTTTTGAGACATGGCGGCACCACCTGGAGGGGGCTCGTCACCAAATTGAGGTTCGGACGGATCATCGTAATTTGGAACACCTACATACAGCTCAGACATTGAACCAGTATCAGGTGAGATGGTCCTTATTCTTTGCTTGATTCGATTTCTGGGTGACCTATGGTACGAGTGGAGGGAATCAACGCACCGACGCCCTATCTCGGAAGCCCGAGTATACCCAAAGGGAGGATAAAATCTTGCCCTGGACGGTGATTCTGTTGGAGCAGTTTGCGGCCACTGAGGAGCCTGTGGACCTTCGAGTGAGGATTCAGGAGGCGCAGTGGCAGGACCCATTTGTGGCAGCTCGACATCGAGAATGGGATGAGAATGGGAGACAAGAGACTCCTTGGGCATATATTGGGGACCTGTTGCGGTTCTGTTATCGCATTTATGTGCCTGGAGGTCCTCTTCGTGGCCTTATCCTATGTCAATGTCATGATAGCCTGGCGGCAGGACACTTTGGGGTGTTCAAAACACTGCACCTCATCTCTAGGACATTTTGGTGGCCGAGACATAAACATGATGTGTCGGGATATGTGATGTCCTGTGGGATCTGTCGCCAAGCCAAGTATGCTCCTGGTGCGCCCCCTGGTCTCTTGCAGCCCTTGCCCATGCCAGAACGACCATGGGGGGCAGTTTCATTGGATTTTATCGTTGAGTTACCACCATCGAATGGTGCCACAACCATTTTGGTGGTGGTGGATATGTTGACTAAAATGCCCCACTTTATTCCATGTGCAGGTCTTCCATCGGCCAAGATAACAGCTCTATTGTTTATCTCCCATGTTTTCCAGTTGCATGGGTTACCAGACCGCATGGTATCAGATCGAGGGGTACAATTTATGGCACGCTTCTGGCAGACCCTACTTGCGAAACTGCAGGTTTAGGCATGCCTGTCGTCTGCTCATCACCCCAAAACTGATGGGGGGACAGAGAGAGTGAATGCTATTTTGGAGCAGTACCTCCGCTGTTTCAGCAATACTCAACAAGACAATTGGGTGGAGGTGCTGCTGGTGACGGAGTTCGCTTATAACAATGCTCAACATGCATCCACCCGTGTGTCCCCTTTCTTTGCTAACTATGGGTTTCATCCACGACTTTTCTCTTTACCCCGTCTGATTCCCCAGTTCCAGTAGTGGATATGTTCTTGCAGGAATTAAAAGCCGTGCACCACATGGTCCGCGATCAACTAGAGAGAGCCAAGGAAGACTATAAACGGTTTGCAGACCGACATCATCGTGATATTCTGCCTTTAGCGGTAGGCGATCGGGTTTGGCTCTCTATTCGATACTTACCAACAACGCGACCATCGAAAAAACTTGATCACCGTTACTTGGGACCTTTTCCAGTCGAGGCAGTGACCAATCCTGTGGCTTATCGTCTCTCCCTGCCACGGACCACGCGTATCCATCCTGTTTTTCATCATTCCCTGTTAGTCCCTGCATTGGCCGACAGTCCGCATAGACCGGCTCCATCACAGCTGGCCCCAGTAGCCCCTCTGGGAGAGGAGGAGTAAGAAGTGGATAGCATCTGAGATTCACGCCAGTTGCAAGGTGGCGTGGTGGTTATGGACCAGAGGATTTCACCTTGGTTGAAGCCACTGATGTTCATGCTACTCGTTTGGTCCAGGACTTTCATGCTTGGTTTCCTCAATGTCCTCGTCCACCTGGTCCCAGGGGAGGGGGCCCTGTAGGGGGGGGATAGTGTCATGCCCCTGGTGGAGACTGACTCTGAGGAAGAGGAGGAACAGCCAACAGGGAGTGGGAGTCTGGCTCCAGAGGTGGTGGAGGAGGCTGGGGAAGGGCAGAGGCCGGCTGAGCAGTCAGAGGAGGACCCAGGCCCATCCCCTATCCATCCTAGGTCACGCAAGGGAGGAGAGGATCAGGGAAAAGCGAGGAGATTACTCAAGAGGAGATTACCATGATCCTCCTCGTGGCTTGCAGCTGGGAACTATGTATATAAGTTTGTAACTACGCAGTTAGAATTGTTGGAGTCAACGTTTAGTGTTTACTTTGAAAGAGGTTTATCTTTGCTGGCGTTCTTCCCATGGACTCTCCTCGGTTATTTTCCTGGAGTTTATGATTAGTTGGCTTGCTTCGGAACTCTCGTCAATGCAGTTTGTTCTGTTTTTCTTTTTGCCTCATTATTTACTTTTGTGACTTTAAACTGCCTAATAAAACAGTGAAGTTAAGTTGAAGGCTTTACCGGACTTTAATGTATGTTTTGGGTTTTGGGTTATTTTGAGAGACTACGGGTCATCACAAAAGGTGTAAGTTAGAGGTGAAGTGTGAACTGTAACAAGGTACCCCTCTAAGTGTCTGCTGCGTGAACCCTGATGATGATGTATGTAGCAGATATTCAGCAGGTTCTAACCAGTTCTGGAGAACCGGTAGTGGAAATTCTGAGTAGTTCGGAGAACTGGCAAATACCACCTCTGACTGGAGATTTTACAGTATCCTTCCCATGCCCTGCCCACCAAGTCATGCCCACACAGCCTGTAGTAAAAAAATTTGAATCCCACCAGTGGTATGTAGCACCAACCTAAGATAGGTGCCAGGCTGATGGTACAGAAAAACAAGATTAAGATTGGTGGGGGTTCAAATTAATGGCAGGAGCATATGTTTGACAGATACCAAATCCTTCACATACAGATTTACCAAATACTTTACAGAGGCCCAAGGCAGCATATATGTTGTTATAAAAATATCCCAATAAAGAGGAACACTGACAAACCATAAGCAAGAAATCTTACTTTAAGATCAGAGGTTTATTTCATGAGCAATTTGGAACATGAAAAGCCACCATAACATTACTTATATCAATAACCCATTGCAATGAGGTCCGGAGATAGTAGCTAACTCCAGAAAGGATTACTAGTATCAGTGGTCATGATTTGAGATTTACCCCCTTCTTTTATACCCGTCTTCTGAACCCCACCCAGTAGTATGTAATCTTACTGGATGTACTTCCTTGTCCCCTCATACTGACTAACAATTAACACGCACTTGTAGATATATAGCAACTCGCTTACCATCTGATACTTTCATTTTCCGTTTTTCTCAGTATCCCAGGCATTCAATGTTGCAAAAGAACCCTAAAATTGATTGTGTTGCAATTATGTGTTCTTGCAGAAGCTACAGATAGCAAATATTTTGCTTGCAAAATAAGCTCAGCCTACGCTTTAATATATTGTTAAATGGAGGCCTTCAATTAGGCAGAGGCCTACACCAATTCTAAAGCCTAGTTATCCTTTTCTCACAATGTTACAGAAAACAAATGTATAGCTGAGGCAAATGTTCACAGAGCAGAATAACAAGCTTCTACTAATTCTATTATTCCACTATATTATATTCTACTATATCTGCTTACTCTACTATTATCATCCTTATTATTGTTTCCCTTCAATAAAAAAAATGTTAAAAGTCTCTATATTTTAAAAGACATTGTAAATAGTGCAGAGAAGAACAAAGATTATTAGGGGACCAGAGGCTAAAACATGTGAAGAATGAATACCGGAATCTATATATATAAAAGCGAAATATCACTCATGCCATCATCACTAAATCTCCAGAAACGTAAAGCTTACAAACTGGAAATTTGTCACATATGTTCCTCTTGGCTTCTAGGTGTTCACTAAAAAGTTTTTTCGAAATGACCATCAGAGCATTAGTATTTCCTATATTATTATTAACACGCTCCCCACCTGAAAGGGAGAGAATGGGATAAGATAGGAGAGGCCTCTGTGGGTCCAGCCTGAGGGAGAGAAGGGGAGAGGAGAGGATCAATGGGACCACCACATGCTGCAACTGTCGGAAGTACGAAGGTTCATCATAAATCCATTTTGTCATCAACATTGGAACTTGGAACTGTCGCTAAAGGAATGGTTGTAAGTGGAGGATAACCTGGATGGATACTTGGTTAGTGAATTTAGAAAATTTGGTCTACATGTTTCTTTAGGCTCAAGGTCTTCTGGACCAGAGAAACGCTGTGGATATAATTTACTTGGACTTCAGTAAGGCATTTGATAAAGTAGACCACAACCTACTACTTGATAAGTAGAAAATTTGGGTTAGACAGCATCACCATCACATGGATTCATAACTAGCTGACCAATCACACTCAACGTGTAGTCCTCAATGGAACTGCATCTACATGAAGGGAAGCATACAGTGGGGTACCCCACGGCTTTGTTTTAGGTCCAGGACTCTCCAAATACCTTTATCAACGATTTAGATAAATGATTTAACAGATTACCGATTAATAGAGTTGGAAGGGACCATGTAGGTCATTTAGTCCAACCCCGCCCAAGCAGGGGTTGAAAGCCTCCAGTGAGGAAGTCCCCAAAACTTCTGAAGGCAACTTCTGTTCCATTGGTTGATGGTTCTCACCGTCAGGAAATTCCTCCTTATTTCTAGGTTGTATCTCTCCTTGATCAGTTTCCATCCGTTATTCCTTGTCTGGCCTTCCGGTGCTTTGGAAAACGTGTTCACCCACTCCTCTCTTAGGCAGCCCCTCAAATATTGGAAGTACTCCTCAAATGATAACGTGCCTCCAGAAGTTTTGAATTCTCCAACACCGGATGTTTTTAAGAAGAGATTGGACAACCATTTGTCTGAAATGGAACAGGGTTTCCCGCCTAATCAGGGGGTTGGACTAGAAGACCTCCAAGGTCCCTTCCAACTCTGTTATTCTATTCTATTCCATTCTAATGAGCCAGGCCCTCAGGTGAAAGCAGGCAGGTGAAGATTATTTTTTCAAATCTCAGATCCAGGCCAATCAAACCAAACATATGAAGAATGGTTGCAGGATTTGGGTATGGCTAGTCTAGAGAAAAGAAGGACTAGGGGG
The DNA here is from genome assembly GCF_049901735.1 of Notechis scutatus. Classification (NCBI taxonomy): domain Eukaryota; kingdom Metazoa; phylum Chordata; class Lepidosauria; order Squamata; family Elapidae; genus Notechis; species Notechis scutatus. The sequence goes on from NC_142009.1 coordinate 4,921,706, forward strand.
CGACCTGACAGCAGTATTCCAGCATTTGAGAGCTGCCACAAAGAGGAGGGGGGTCAGCTTATTTTCCAAAGCACCTGAAAGCAGGATAAGAGTGGGTGGAAACTAATCAAGGAGAGAAACAACCCGGAATTGAGGAGGAACTTCCTAACAGTGAGGACAATTAACCAACATTTACACCGAGACAAATTCCTTGTGTGTCCAATCACACTTGGCCAATAAAGTATTCTATTCTATTCTATTCTATTCTATTCTATTCTATTCTGTTCTATTCTATTCTATTCTATTCTATTGTTCTATTCAGTGGAATAGCTTCCCACCTGAAGCTGTGGGTGCTCCATCACTTGAGGTTTTTAAAAAGAGACAAGATAGTCACTTGTGTATAGAGTCTCCTGGTTAAGCCGGGGGCTAGACTAGAAGTCTTCCAAGGTCCCAGCTCTATTCTGATTGTTTGTTTGTTTGATTGATTGATTGATTGAAAGCAAGGAAGTAACTGGCAGCAGAGAGAAAGCAGAGCTGCTTAACTCATTCTTTCCATCGGTCTTCACACAAAAAGAAATTATAGCTCAACCTACCAAAACCTTAACCATAAAAGACAGACTAGAAATAAAAATAGAAAATGGCTAGAGGACACCTGTCTGATGTTGATGAATATAAATCACCGAGACTTGATGGATTACATCCCAAAGTTCTAAAGGAGCTGGCGGATGTTATCTCAGAACCACTGTACCATATCTTTCAAAAATCCTGGAGCACAAGGGAACTACCAGAGGGTTGGAAAAGAGCTGATGTGGTTCCCATCTCCAAAAAAAAAGGTGGGGGGAAACAGACCTGGGGGAAAAACAAACCCAGGAAACTACAGACCAATCAGCCTAACATCTGTACCTGAGAAGATACTGTAAAAAACAATAAAAAAACAGATCTGTGAAAATCGAGAAACAAATACAGTTATAACTAGTAGCCAGCATGGGTTTATTAAAAATAGATCACGCCAAACCAATCTTATTTCATTCTTTGACAAAGTGATTAAATTAGTAGACCAGCGAAATGCTGTGGGCATAGTATACTTGGACTTCCGCAAGGCATTTGACAAAGTAGACCACAACCTACTTCTTGGTAAGCTTGAAAAATGTGGGCTGGACAGCATCACCACCAGATGGATTTATAACTGACTGACAAAACATACTCTGTTCTGTATTAACATACTTGTAATACTGTGTTCTGATTGGTCCTCAGATACTGCTCGCTGATTGGGCCGTTTGCCGTAGTCCAATTGGCTCGTATGGCTACCTGGTGATTGGTCCGCCTGGATGGCGGGAGATCCAAGGAGCCGTCATTGGCCGCGAGCCGCGAGCAGCCGCTATAAAAGAGGCTGCCGCGGCTCCGCAATTCGAGCTGATTCGAAGAACTAAATAAAGAGCTGAAAGTCACACTGGTCTCCAGTCTCTTTTCCCGCGACTTAACATACTGAATGAGTAGTCCTTAATGGTACTACATCTACATGGAGGGAAGAAAGTAGTGGGGTACCACAAGGTTCTGTCTTAGGCCCAGGACTCTTCAATATCTTCATAAATGACTTAGATGAGGGAATAGAAGGGGAACACATCGACTCTGCGGATGATACCAAGCTGGCAGAAAGAGCCAACACCCCTGAAGTCAAGCTCAGTCTACAAAAAGATCTTGACAGACTTGACAGACAATGAGCCCTATCCAACTAAATTAAATTTAATGTGGAGATAAGCAAGGTTTACACCTGGGCAGGAAAACCAAAGGTACAAGTACAGATTAGGTGAAACCGGGCTCAGAGACAGTTAATGTGAGAGGGACCTTGGACTCCTAGCGGACGATCACTTAAAGACGAGCCAGGCTTGTGGGGCAGCCGCTGAAAAAGGTAATACAATTCTTAGTTGTATAAACAGAAGCATAGAATCAAAATCATGTGAAGTATTAGTACTGCTTTATAAAACCTTAGTAAGGCCACACCTGGAATACTGCATCCAATTTTAGTCACCACGTTACAAAAAGACTTTGGAAAAAGGGCAAAGAAGAACAACTAAGGTGATGGAAGGCCTGGAGACTAAAACATATGAAGTTGCAGGAATTGGGTATGGCCAGTTTAAAGAAAAAAACTGCGGGGGACATGATAGAAGTCCTCTAATATCTGAAGGGCTGCCACAAAGAGAAGTGGGTCAACTTATTTTCGAAAGCACCAGAGGGCAGGACAAGAAACAATGGATGGAAACTAATCAAGGAGAGAAGCAACCTGGAATTAAGGAGAAACTTCCTAACAGTGAGGACAATTAACCAGTGGAACTGCTGGCCACCAGAAGTTGTAGGTGCAGTCACTTGTTTGAAATGGAGTAAGGTCTTCTGGTTAAAGAACTAGCAGTTGGACTAGAAGACCCCCAAGGTCCTTTCAAGCTCATATTCCCTTCCTTCCTTCCTTCCTTCCTTCCTTCCTTCCTTCCTTCCTTCCTTCCTTCCTTCCTTCCTTCCTTCCTTCCTTCCTTGTTGCCTTCTTCTCACTTGCCTCCTCCTTCCTCTTCATGTTGGTTCTTCTGCTCAAGAAGAAAACCCTACACCATTCCAGACAAATGGTAGTCCAATCTCTTCTTGAAATCCCCCAGTGTTGAAGCACTCACAATGCCTAAAGGCGAGCCATTCTGCTGATTAATTGTTCTAACAATCAGGAAATTCCTCCTTAGTTCTAGGTTGCTTCTCTCCTTGATTCGTTTCCATCTGTTGCTTCTTCTCCTGCCTGCAGCCCCTCAAATATTGGAAGACTGCTATCATGTCACCCCTAGTCCTTCTCTTCATTGGACTAGACATATCCAAATCCTGCAACCGTTCTTCATATGTTTCAGTCTTCAATCCCCTATTATCTTGGTTGCTCTTCTCTGCACTCTTTCCAGAGTCTCAACATCAGACCTGGAAGAACTGGAAGAAAACTGAGGAAGACAATGGAGAAGGTGTTGGACCCTGCTGATCCAAGAATTAGAGCTGCAGAACAATCATTTGGAGGAAGACAGTGAAGATCTCCATAAGGACATCACCATTAGGTCGCCAGCCAAGAAGCCTTCTTCAGAGATGATGAGTCAGCCCAGAAATTGACCTTGAAGTGATGCGGAACCTTGTGTCAAAATCTGAAATGTCCCTTCTGAGTCTGGATGATAGGAAGCAGACCTTCCTGTCTAGAAAAGCCATTTCAGCCAACTGAAGAAGGAAGTCATCGCTCTTCGGAAAGGAAGATAAACCAAAAGGAAGCACCACAAAGTTCTGCAGAAGCAGCAGGAGATCTTAGTTCTTGGGACTTGACCTGGAGAACCAGATGCCAATGAACTCACTGTCTCCTGAAAGAGTGGACAACAGGCTGGTGGGGGTGGCTGAGAAGAGGTCAAAGACAAGGAAGGTTCTGCATTGGTTGTGGATGGCTTCAAAGTTCTGATGATGTTGCTGTTTGGCTCCTTTTTCTATTCCTTGGTTTTTTGGCATATACTCATTTTTCCAATCCACAGATAATTGCTGAGAAAATTTTGGCACTCCTAAGCAACCAGTGTATCACCCCTATTCCTTCTTTTCATTAAACTAGATATACCCAGTTCCTGCAACCGTTCTTCATATGTTTTAGCCTCCAGTCCCCATATCATCTTTGTTGCTCTTCTCTGCACTTTTTCTAGTGTCTCCACATCTTTTTTACATCGTGGCAACCAAAACTGGATGCCATATTCCAGGTGTGGCCTTACCAAGGCCTTATAAAGTGGCATTAACACTTCATGTGATCTTAACAGATTTAACAGATAATCAGAGTTGGAAGGGACCTTGTAGGTCATCTAGTCCCAACCCCCCCCCAAGCAGGAGACCCTACACCATTTCTGACAAATGGCAGTCCAATCTCTTCTTGAAAGTCTCAACTGAGAGGGCACAACTTCCCTCTCAAGTCCCACAACTTCCGAGGGCAACTTCTGTTCCATTGGTTGATTGTTCTCACTGTCAGAATGTTTCTCCTTATTTCCAGGTTAAATCTCTCCTTGGTCAGTTTCCATCCATTATTCCTTGTCTGGCCTTCAGGTGCTTTAGAAAATAGCTTGACCTTCCCTTCCTCTCTGTGGCAGCCCTTCAAATATTGGAAGACCGCTATCCTGTCTCCCTTGGTCCATCTCTTTACTAGACTAGCCAAGCCCAGTTCGTGCAACCCTTCGTTGTATGTTTTAGCCTCCAGTCCGCTAATCATCCTGGTTGCTCTTCTCTGTACTTTTTCTAGAGTCTTTTTTATAATGTGGTGATCAAAACTGGATGCAGTGCTCTAGGTGTGGTCTTACTAAGGCTTTATAGAGTGGTAGTAGTACCTCCCTTGATCTTGATTGTATCCCTCTTTTAATACAATTTAGGATTGCATTAGCTTTTTTGGCTGCTGCTGCACACGGCTGGCTCATATTTAGCTGGTTGTCCACTAAGACTTCAAGATCCCTCTCACAGTTATTGCTATTGAGCCTGGTTTCACCCAGTCTATATGTGTACTTTTGGTTTTTCTTGCCTAAGTGTAGGACTTTACTTTTCTCTACATTGAATTTCATTTTGTTAGATATGGCCCAGTGTTCTAGTCTGTCAAGATCCATCTGGATCTTGAGCCTATCTTCTTGGGTGTTAGCTATTCCTGCCAGCTTAGTATCATCTACAGATTTGGTAAGTTCCCTTTCTATTCCCTCATCCAAGTTGTTAATGAAGATATTGAAGAGTACTGGGCCTAAGACTGAACCCTGTGGCACCCCACTGCTTATTTCCCTCCATGTAGACTTAGACCCATTAAGGACTACTCATTGAGTATGGTTTGCCAGCCAGTTGTGAGTCCATCTGATGGTGGTGCTATCTATTCCACTTTTTTCTAGCTTACTAAGAAGTAGGTTATGGTCTACTTTGTCGAATGCCTTGCTGAAATCTAAATATATTATGTCCACAGTATTTTTGCTGGTCTATTAATTTAGTCACTGTGTTGAAGAATGAAATAAGATTCTATCCCTCTGTTTATGCAGCCTAGAATTGTGTGGCTTTTGTGGCAGCTGCTGCACACGGCTGGCTCATATTTAAAAGATTGTCCACTAGGACTCCAAGATGCCTCTCACAGTCACTACTTTTGAGCCAGGTACCACCTATATTATACCTGTTCATTTGGTCTTCAAAGAAAGAGATCGGACAGCCACTTGTCTGAAATGGTATAGGATCTCCTGCTTGAGCAGGGGTTGGACTAGATGACCTCTAGTCCAAGAAACAACCTGTTACAAGCATTGGGATGCTGTTTTTCTGCTTTAGACACAGTGATTAAATGCACAAAGGTCAGAAATTGTTCTTGGTTCCTCTCAACAAAAAGCTGACTTGAAGAAATGCCACACCTCACGGTTGTGTGTCTGATTTGTCTTCTCAAGTGTGAGAACTCTGACCACTTCCTCCTTTTTAGGGTTATAACGGTTACAACATCCTAGCTGGCAGAGATACTTGAGGCTTCTCTACTCTGGTTGGAACCCCTGCTCTTCCTACGTGCCACAGAGAGATTGTGTTGGGGTTGCGGGCCAAAGATCATGTCGAAACCGATCGCTGAAGATCCCTGCAAAGGATTCTAGAGATTTGGGACAATTAAGCATTGTGAAAACCAACCTCAGTGAGTATCTCCTACCCATCCTAAAATAAAACAATGGGGCTCGTGAATGAGATGAGTTTGGAGCATGCGCAGAAGGCCATCACGGACTTGCAGTTTCATTTTAGATCAGAGGCACTAAAGGCTTATTTTTTTACTTTGCTACTAATGGGAATATTAATATTAATAGTAAGGGACGTGGTGGCTCAGTGGCTAAGGCGCCGAGCTTGTTGATCAGAAAGGTTGGCAGTTCAGCGGTTCGAATCTCTAGCGCTGCGTAATGGAGTAAGCTCCCGTTACTTGTCCCAGCTTCTGCCAACCTCGCAGTTCAACAGTAGGTAAAAATGCAAGTAGAAAAATAGGGACCACTTTGGTGGGAAGGTATCAGCATTCCATGCGCCTTTGACATTTAGTCATGCCGGCCACATGACTACAGATACATGACTACAGATACATCTTCGGACAGCGCTGGCTCTTTGGCTTTGTAGTACTCACCCCCTAGAGCCGGAAACGATTAGCACGTATGTGTGAGGGGAACCTTTCCCTTTACTAATCGGATGTTTTTCATTTAACATATTTAACAAAGAAGTGGCTATTCAGCAGCTTCTGACCAGTTCTGGAGAACCGGTAGCGGAAATTTTGAGTAGTTTGGAGAACCGGCAAATACCACCTCTGACTGGAGCTTTTACAGTATCCTTCCCCTGCCACGCCCACCAAGCCACGCCGACAAGAACCAGTAGTAAAAAAATTTGAATCCCACCACTGATTTAACAGATTGTTGGAAGGGACCTTGTAGGTCATCTAGTCCAACCCTCCACCCAATCAGGAAACCCTACACCATTTCTGACCAATGGCAGTCCAATCTCTTCTTGAAAGCCTCCAGTGATGAAGCTCCCACAACTTCTGAAGGCAACTTCTGTTCCAGTGGTTGATGGTTCTCACTGTCGGAAAATTCCTCCTTATTTCTAGGTTGAATCTCTCCTTGTTCAGTTTCCATCCATGATTCCTTTTCTGGCCTTCGGGTGCTTTGGAGAATAGCTTGACTCCTTCCTTTCTGTGACAGCCCCTCAAATATTGGAAGGCTGCTCTCCTGTCTCCCCTGGTCCTTCCCTTCCCTAGACTAGCCATGTCTGGTTCCTGCAACCGTTCATTGTATGTTTTAGCATAATCATCGTGGTTGCTCTTCTCTGCACTCTTTCCAGAGTCTCAACATCTTTTTTATAGAGTAGTGACCAAAACTGTGGTCTTACTAACGCTTTATAGAGTGGTATTCAGAGGTGGTATTCAGCAGGTTCGCGAGAACCGGTAGTGGAAATTTTGAGTAGTTTGGAGAATTGGTAGCAGAAATTTTGAGTGGTTCAGAATACCACCTGTGACTGGTCCAGCCCCCATCTATTCTCTGCCTCCTATCAAGTCCCAGCTGATTGGCTGGGTCTTCTTTGGTTGCCCTGCACAGGAGAACGGAGCTGGAAAGCAGGTTAGTGGGGTGGGGAGCGAATGGGATTTTGCAGTAACCTTCCCCTGCCATGCCCGCCAAGCCATATCCACAGAACTGGTCATAAATTTTTTTGAATCCCACCACTGGTGGTATTAGTACTTCCATTTATCTTGATTGTATCCCTGTATGGCTTTTTGGGCTGCTGCCACACACTATTGGTTCATATTTAATCAGTTGTCCACTAAAACTCCAAGATCCCCGTAGGCCAATCTCTTCCCCACAACCCTTCCTTATCCAGTTCTTCCAGCCCTTTGGGATCAGCCCTCGGCCCACCTGCCACTCCACGGTCACCCTGTCAGGAAGATGACGAAATGCCTCTGTGTCCTGGAGATGGCTGATAGTCTTGGAGAGGATCCGAACTCAGCCCTGAAGGGGTCAGCTGGAGAGGAGCATGAACCACCAACCTTGGAGACCCCTCTCCTGAAGAAAGCCCCTCCCTGGACGAATCCGAAAAATGAGGCAGGAGCCGTCAGGTAAGTCATTATCACTGACACCGGTGAGAATTATTTTGCAGAATTTCCCCACCAGAAAGAACTTTGCGTGGATTTCTGTCAACGGCTTATAGGTTGAGTTATGGTCCTTTTCGGGTGTCTTAAAACAACGCACAAGCACCTTCCCCCTTCTATTTTCCCCACAACAACAACCCTCCTGTGGGTTGGGCTGAGAGAGAGAGAGAGAGAGAGAGGGGGGACTGGCCGAAAATCACCCAACCAGCTTTCGTGCCTAAGGCAGGACTAGAACTCACCATCACCCGGCGATTGGCCCAACCTATTCTTAAGTTTATTAACCTATTACTAACCTTCCAACTCTATTAATGTATGTTCTTTGAACCGGCTTTCATGGCTAAGGCGGGACTAGAACTCACTGTCTCCTAGAGATTGGCCCAAAGTCACCCAGCCAGCTTTCGTGATTAATGCAGGACTAGAAAATCACCGTCTTCTGGTGATTGAGCCAAAGGCACCTAGCTGGCTTTCCTGGCTGAGGCAGGACTAGAACTCACGGTCTCCTAGTGATTGGCCCAAAGGCACCCAACCAACTTTCATGACTAAGGCGGAACTAGTACTCACCATCTCTTGTTAATTGACTCAAAGGCACCCAGCCAACTTTCATGGCTAAGGCAGGACTAGAACTCACCATCTCCTGGTATTTGGCCCAAAGTCATCAGCTGGACAGTGGACTGAAGGACTGAATTCCACTTGGACCCTTTTCCTTTCCTTTCTCTACTGCAAACCGGATGATCCCGATCGCTTCGACAGGGACCATATTTTTAAAGCCGTGGCCGAGGGAGATCCTGAACAGCTCAACGGCCTGAGCGATTATCTGCAGAGAACGCGCACCTTTCTCTCCGACCCTGAATATACAGGTAGATCGCTTACTCTTTCTTGCCGACTCTCATGTCAGCATAAAACCAAGGCAAGCCTCATAGAACTGCCCCTAGAAGGGAATATTTGCAGCTCAGAGTTGAACTGGGGTGGGTGGGTTATCAATCAGAAAACAGCTGGAAAGGACCTTGGGAGATCATTTGTCCAACCCCCTGCTCAAGCGCCTATATCATTTCAGACAAGTGACTATCCAATCTCCTCTTAAAAACCTTTAGCGATGGAGCAGCCACAACTTCTGGTGGCCAGCTGTTCCACTGGTTAATTGTCCTCATTGTCAAGTTTCTCCTTCATTCAGGTTGCTTCTCTCCTTGGTTGGTTTCCATCCACTGTTTCTTGACTTGCCTTCTGGGGCTTTGGAAAATAAGTTGACCCCCTTAATGTTGGAACACTCTGCTGTTATGTACCTGTTGTGGTCCGCTGGCAGCCTGTGCAGACGGCAGGGGAATCGGACAATGGGGAGGAACATGGGCCAGTCCTGGAGTCTGGGGAGGACTCAGACGAGGGTCCTGCGTCCGATACAGAGATGGGGCCAGGGTCATCTGGGAGTTATGTGCTGACTCCGGAGCCTCCAGAATCTGACAGCAGCTAGGAGGAGGAGCAGGGGGAGCCTGTTCCCAGTGCGCGTGTGCGCAGAGCTGCCAGAAGGCAAGAACAGTTAAGACAAAAGGGGCGACTCGGGAGTAAGGCTTGGAGATGATTGGCCCCTCCCATAAGACATAAAGGAGGAGCAAAGGGACAGGAGCCCTTTGCAGGAAGCAACTTTGTTCGCTGTGTTCAGATTAAACCTTGAAGCTCTGTGTGGACTTTGTACTCCGTTTGGCTTTTTATAATTCATTTGGCACTCTAGTTGTTGGCAGCAATTCAAAGGAAAGAAAGGTGGCTGCTTATCTCGAGGGACTGTTTGGGACTCATTACAGGCTGGGAATGAAAATAATTCTCAGCGTTGAAATAAAAAGAGAGTTGTTTGGACTAAGTGTGTGATTAATTACGATCTCGGGAAAGCCTTGGTCAGAACAGTACCTCCCAAGTCCTTCTTCTCTCTAGACTAGCCAAACCCCAATTCCTGCAACCGTTCTTCATGTGTTTTAGCCTCCAGGCCTATTAATCATCTTAGCTGCTCTTCTTTGCAGTTTTTCTAAAGTCTCAACCTGTTTTGTAATGTTCATTTGGAGCACCCGAAAAACCATCCCACGGGTGCAAAATTACACAATGCCTCTGTCTGCTACTGGTTTGGGCTGCAGCTGCGCCCCCTGCCCAGATCCTGCTGGGCCTTGGGTGGGCTAAGATTTGGTAGCCCAAATGTCCTCCAAAGATGTTAGAAGCAACGGGTGCCTCCATTTCTATATGTTCTCCAAATTCCTCAACTAGATTGCCGAGCCTTTACAGAGGGAATGACACTGGACTATAGTTCCCATGCTCCTGAGCGCTTGATTGTGCTGACTGGGTGGTGGGAGAAGCAACTTACTTAACCACGTCTGGAAAGTATCCAGGTGGGAAAAGTGAACCCAGCGAAGCGTTTCTCCACTTTGGCCTCTTGAAGATGGGCGGACTTCAACTTCCAGAATTCCCCAGCCAGATTTGCTCCTAATTCCAGGATTCTGGGAGTTGAAGTCCGCCCATCTTCAGGCGGCCAAAGTCGGAGAACCCACAGCATCACCCAAGCCTCCTTTCCCTGGACTTCTTTCTTCCAGATGGGAAGACAGGCAAGACCTGTTTGATGAAGGCCTTGCTCAATTTGAAAGACGGGCAGAATCCCACCATCCCTGCGCTCTTGAAGATAGACGAGGAGACCAAGAACCCCAACCCTTTGGTCAACACCGCTTGCACTGACAGCTACTATGAAGGTAAGGCATCTTCTTGCAACATTGAGGGTGGAGGACTCTGTTTTCTAGGGTGGGGTGGCTGGAAGGAGATCTTCAGTTTGGATAGGTTGGAACTTCCTTCCTTCCTTCCTTCCTTCCTTCCTCTTTCTGAAACCCAGCAGAGTTTAGCCCAGCCAGATCATCATCTCCTCCTTTTCCTCCTCTCTCCAAGGGAATGTTTATTTATTTCTTCAATTTCCATGCCCTCCCCCAATGTTGACATAACAAACGTGGGTGCCTTTCTGAATAGACAGCCAAGAATGGGGTCATAAAAGCCAAGATGGCCACCACCATCCCAGGAGATCTTAAAGGGACGGTTCTCTTCTCGTTTTTGGAAACCCATCCCACGCTTGGAAATTAGGGGGAATGGCTGACATTAGTGGTTCAGTTAAAAAAAAAACAACGGAGCTTTTTCAGTGAAACAAGAAAACAGGTGTATCTTTGATGGTCCTGGGGTGGCTGCCATCTTGACTGTTTTGACCAAAATGTGTGGACACCTCTGATAAACCCTTCCATTTTTATCCGGTGCTGTTTTTCACCATCTCTGCAGGCCAAACAGCCCTCCACATCGCCATCGAGAAGAGGAACTACAAATTTGTGAAGCTCCTGGTGGAGAATGGGGCTGATGTCCATGCCAAGGCTTCTGGTTTTTTGTTCCAGAAGGACCGAAAAGAGGCCCACTTTTATTTCGGTATGTCAGCAGGACAAATGTTGTGGGTGCATTTCTACTTTTTAACCACCCCTGCAGGTATCCTTGTTTTCATCAGCAAAGGGGATTTGATATCCTCCCTCTCTGGGAGACACTGCAGATCAGAAGTGGCCAACCAGGGGCATTTGAAGACCAGAAGACTTAAAGACCTGTGAACTTCAACCTTGGCCACTAGAAGACCTGCTGCCTGGGGAATTCTGGGAGTTGAAGTCCACAGGTCTTCAAGAAGTTGGACACCTCTGATCTAGATGTTCAATGCAACCTTGGCCAATCGTCCTTTCTCTTCCAGGTGAACTTCCTCTCTCCTTGGCCGCTTGTACCAACCAGCCAGACGTGGTCATGTGCCTCCTGGATAACCATCACAAGAAGGCCAAGCTGACCAAACAGGATTCCATGGGCAACACCGTCCTCCATGCGCTGGTGATGGTGGCCAACAACACGGAGAAGAACACTGAGCTCGTGGTCAACATGTATGACAGGATCCTGATGAAAGGGGCCGAGATGGACCCTCCCTCCAAGTTGGAAGTGATTAAAAATGGGGAAAAGCTGACCCCTTTGACGCTGGCTGTCAAGACTGGGAAAGTCGAGGTAGTCACCCTCTTTGCCACGATACATAGTCCTCGACTTACAGCCATTCATTTAGTGATGCTTCCAAGTTACAACGGCATTAGAGAAAGTGATTTTTTCACATAATTGCTCCTCTGACTTGGCATTTTTAAGATGGGTGGACTTCAACTCCCAGAATTCCCCCGCCAGTCTTGCGTGAAGTACAGGTAGTCCTCGACATGACGCCCCAAATTTATGTGGCTAAGTGAGACATGTGTTAAGCGAATTTTGCCCCATTTCATGACCTTTCTCGCCACAATTGTTAAGTGAATCACTGCAGTGGTTGAGTTAGTAACACGGTCATTAATTGATTCTGGCTTTTGACTTTGCTTGTCGCAAAAGGGAATGACGTGACGCTGGGACACTGCAACTGTCATAAATATGAGTCAGTTGCCAAGGGTCTGAATTTTGATCTCCTGACCAGGAGGATGCTGCAATGGTCATAAGTGCGAAAAACGGTCCTAAGTCACTTTTTTCAGTGCCGTTGTAACTTTGAACGGTCACTAAATGAACAGTTGTAACTCAAGGACTACCTGTATTTACATGACTACCGTATACTGTGGTCTGTGTAATGTCAGTGTCAGGACTCCCAACAAACCCACCCCCATTCAAATCGTAAGTTTCTAGCCGCATCTTTCAAGAGTAAAAAAAAAATTGATTTATTAGGAATGCCCATGTTGACATTAGCTGGGTGCAGCCGACACTAAAATACACCACACATTTCCCCCTTGACCCTGGTCTTCCCCCCACCCCACCTCCTGGACGTATATTCTCCAATGGGACACATCCATAGCCAAGAGTCATCAATCATGCTCTACCAGTAGTAATCTTGCGCGCCAACAGCTTCGGCCGCCTAGCAATTATCTGAAGCATGTAAGGAATGCACTGCTTTCCCCCACTCCCTTTCTGCTGGCAACTAAAAATACCAAAGGAGTATTTTTTTTTTTTAGTTGACAGTCAGCTTGATTTCATTATGGGTGCGCCCAACTTCTTGGAGACAGACTAGAAAAAAGGAGAAATGGACATAGATGCAAGAGGTTTATCATTGTTATTGTTGTTGTTATTTTTATTATTATTTTATGAATCATGTTTAATCGCATTTAATTAAATTATCAATGCAAATACTGTAATGATAATTACTTTGTAATATTATTATTCATATTGATAATAATGATGTTAATATTAAATAATAATATAATTAATAGTATTATTACTGATATTAGTTACAGTTAATAGTAGCATTATTAAGGATTAATTAAAAGGTCAGGTCCAAAGCCAATCATGTTTGTGCTGAAGTTTTCTTGATTGCATAGCTTAGCTATCAGACGTGACTTCAAGAAGGTCAAATATGTCCAGATGATGGACGGACCCACCCAAGACACTCCTGTTACCAACTCAACCGTTTTGGTCTCTCCAGATCCTCAAGCACATGCTCCAGCGAGACATGAAGGAACGCAAGTTCCACCACCTTTCGCGCAAGCTCATCGAGTGGACCTATGGCCCCATCCAGAGCTCCCTCTACGATCTGACCTCCATCGACAGCTGTGAGGAGAACTCAATGCTGGAGACCCTGGCCTACAACAGTGATGTTCCAGTTAGTAGATCCAGTCAAGGATTTTTCTTCTCAGGATCTTCTCGGCCCTGCAATTCCTTCATTAAGCACCATCTCCTCCTTCTTCTCCCCACTTCTCCGCACCCCTTCCTCCTCTTCCTCCTTTTCTTTCTTTTCTTCCTCTTTTATATTCTATTTTTTATTTTTTTTTAATTTGTCAATTGCTTATATAAGTAAAAACATAGTTATGAATACATGGATACATATAAGAAAAATAAAAATATATATAAAAGAAACAATAGGACACGGACGGTAGGCACGTTTGTGCGCTTATGCACACCCTCTACAGACCTCTTAGGAAAGGGGTGAGGTCAACAGTAGACAGTCTAAGGTTAAAGTTTTTGGGGTTTGGGGAAGAAACCACAGAGTCAGGTAGAGTATTCCAGACATTGACCACTCTGTTGCTGAAGTCGTATTTCCTGCAATCAAGTTTGGTGCGGTTAACCTTGAGTTTGTATCTATTGTTTGCTCTTGTGTTGTTATGGTTGAAGCTGAAGTATTCACTGACAGGTAAGTCATTGCAATGTATGATTTTATATACTATACTTAGATCGGACCGAAGGCAGCGTAGTTCTAGGTTTTCTAGGTGTAGAACTTCGAGTCTGGTGGCATAAGGTATTCTACAACGAGTAGAGGAGTGGAGAACTCTTCTTGTGAAATATTTCTGGACTTTCTCAACTGTGTTAATATCAGATACATAATGTGGGTTCCAGACTGATGAGCTGTATTCGAGTATTGGTCTAGCAAATGTTTTGTATGCTCTAGTTAGTAGTGTGATATTACCAGAGAAAAAGCTACGTAAGATTAGGTTAACAACTCTTAACGCCTTTTTGGCTATGCAGTTACAGTGGGCTCTAGCACTTAGGTCATTTGAGGTGAGTATTCCAAGATCCTTGACAGAGTTTGGATCATCAACAAGGTCTTGACTATTCAGCCTGTATTTTATTTTCTGATTTTTTTTGCCAATATATAGGACAGAGCATTTATTTGTTGAGATTTGAAGCTGCCATTTGTTTGACCATTCTGATACATAGTCAAGATCTTTTTATAGGGTAGCAGTATTGTCTGTGGTATTGAACAGCTTTACATCATCAGCGAAGAGGACACAGTTGTTCTTAATATGACCACAGAGGTCATTTATGTAGAGTATGAAGAGAGTTGGTCCTAGAACACTGCCTTGGGGGACACCACTATTGACAGGTACAGAATTTGATAGGACGCTCCCAATTTTGACCATTTGTTGTCTGTTTGCCAGGAATGCTTCTATCCAGTTATTCAGTTGTCCAGAGATACCATAAGATTTTAGTTTTAGGAGTAGTTTGTCGTGTACCACTGAATCAAAGGCTTTACAGAAGTCTATGTAGATTGCGTCTATTGCTTTGCCCTGATCGAGTTGTGTAGTCCATATGTTTTTGCAGTGTAAGAGTTGCAGATTGCAGGATAGTTTTTTTCTGAAACCAAATTGTTTATTAGAGCGTAGGTTGATTGTCTCTAAGTGGAGGATGATGGATTGGTTAATAATTGATTCCATGACTTTATATGTGACACAGCATAAGGAGATTGTTCTGTAATTTTCAACTAGGCTGGGGTTTCCCTTTTTGAAGATGGGGATGACCGTGGCTTGTGACCATAGGTTAGGCAAGGAGCTGGTCCTGAAAGATTTTTCAAAGATTATGCTTAGAGGTGTGGCTGTGGCAGTGGATAGCTTTTTTAAGAAATAGGCACATATTCCATCCGGTCCAATAGATAGAGATGGTTTTAGATTGCGTAGTGCTTTTTCAACATTATCTTCTGTAAAATCGATATGTATTAGATCATTGTAGTTTTCTGTGGTTCGGCTAGGAAATACTGGGCATGATCCATTGCTGTTTACAAATACTGAGCCGAAGAATGTGTTAAAGAGGTTGGCTTTCATGGTGTCGTCGTTGCAGTCTTTACCATTAGGTCCTTTCAGGGGTGGGATGGACCGTGAGTCTTTTAAGTTTGTTGTTTACAAAATTGTAGAAAGCGTGGGTGGAATTGGTGCATATAAGTTTTTCTTCTTGTTTAATGTGATAATTGGTGCATTCAGTTTTTATCTGGTGGCATAAATTTTTGTATCAGCTTTTGAAGTTGGCAACGTGACCAGCTTTGTTTTTCCGCCAAAGTGATTTCTTCTCCTCCTCTTCTTCCTCCTTGTCCCCTTCTCTTCTTCTGCCTGTTCCTCCTCCTCTTTTTTCTTCTCCTCCTCTTCCTCCCCTTCTTCCTCCTCCTTTCTTTTCCTCCTCCTCCTCCTCTTCCTTCTGCTCCTACTTTTCTCCCCCTCCTCCTCCTCTTCCTCTTCCTCCTCCTTCTCCTCCTCCTCCTTTCTTTTTCTCCTCTTCCTCCTCCTCCTCCTTTTTCTCCTCCTTCTCCTTGGTTGCTGTGGGTGTGGAGTTTCCCTTTTATTCGTCCTTTTTCTTCCATGGGCCCTGTTTGCTCTGTGGTTTACCTCATGATGCTCCTGTTTGCCTGACTATCTACTTTGCTATCTGTGTAGATGTAAAATATATTTATTTATATAAAACTACAAGTTCTGGTCAGCATCTCTGACTTCATTTGGACACCGGTTGCTGCGAAACTCCCTGACATGATCTCTCCATCCACAGAACCGGTACGAAATGTTGGCCCTGGAGCCTTTGAACAAGCTACTTCAGCACAAGTGGGAATCTTTCATTAGAAAAAGATTTCTCATCAGTTTTTTCTTCCATTTGATTTTCATGACAATCTTCACAATCATTGCTTACAACTGGCCACCAAAGGATGAGGTAACTCTTCTTTTAAAAAATGGATGGTTTTGGTGTAATAGTTTCAATAAGTTGAATTATCAATTAGAATAGAATAGTATAGAAATATCAAGAATAGAATAGAAATATCAATAAGAATAGAATGGAATAGAAATATAAAAGATTGGAATGGAATAGAAATAGAAATAGAAATAGAAATAGAATGCACGTCTTCTGTCATTTCCATAACTTATCCAAATATCAAATATTACCTTTTCTTTAACCAATCATACCAAATGTTCCATATTTCATAATAGTCACTATCTTGCTTATTTTTTAACAATTTGGTTCGGCTATCCATCTCAGCACATTCATGTATTTTTTTAATTATCATATCCTCTGAAGGAATGAAAGATAATTTCCAGTTTTGTGCATAGGTTATTCTGGCCGCAGTTATGATGTGCAAAATTAAATACTGATAGTTTTTTCTCCATGTTTAAATCTATCATACTTAGCAGAAAGGTTTCGGGTTCAAGTTTTAAGACATGCATTTAATTATAAACTATATAGAGAAATTAAAACGTTAAAAGAACGAAGGAGTTATTGTAACAAGGCAGATCACGTCAATGATAAAGAAATTTTTTTTTTAACCATTGCTCAATATACGCTGTAAAATGTATATGTGTGTGTGTGTGTGTGTGTGTGTGTGTGTATATATTGATTTGTCTGTTTTAAATGTATGTCAAATAAATGTTTAATAAATTTAAAATAGAAATAGAAATAGAAATAGAAACAGAAACAGAAATAGAAATAATAGAAATAGAAATAATAGAAATAGAAATAGAAGAAATAGAAATAGAAATATAATAAAAAAATATTGGCCAAGTGCGATTGGAACCACAAGTAATTTGTCTCCAGTGCATAAGCTCTCACTGTACTTATATCTTAGATTTAGGAAATACTTCAGGTGAAAGGTCTAAGATCTAGGCCAGGGGTATCCAATCTTGGCACGTTTAAGACTTGTGGACTTTAACTTCCCCCAGCAGGCTGGCTGGGGGATTCTGGGAGCTGAAATCCACCCCTCTTAAAGCTGCCAAGGTTGAGAGACACCGAACTGAAGGCTCTGCCATTTCCCCAACCCCAAAGTATATGTCCTTAGCCTGCTCTCTTCCTCTCTTTACAGCCTCTTGTTCCAATGACAATGACCACCAAGGACTTATTAAGACTTCTTGGAGCTGTGGTCATTTTGATTGGTGGCATTTATTTCTTCGTTGCTCAGGTAAGATGGATGTCCTTTTTTGTTTACGGCTCCTCTGATCGCAAATGCATTTTTAGTACAGGTAGTCCTTGACTTACAACAGTTCACTTAGCGACTGTTCAAAGTTACAACGGCAAAGTGACTTATTTTCACAGTTATAACCATTGCAGCATCCGTGGTCACATGGTTCAAATTCAGACGCTTGGCAACTGACTCATATTTACGACGGTTGCAGAGTCCCAGTGTCACGTAATCCCCTTTGGCGAACTTCTGACAAGCAAAGTCAATGGGAAAGCCGGACTCACTTAACGACCAGGTTACTAACTTAACAACTGCAGGGGTTCACTTAACAACCGAGGCAAGAAATGTTGTAAAGTGGAGCAAAACTCACTTAAGGAAATGTTTCACTTAACAACAGAAATTTGGGGCACAATGGTGGTCATAACTTGTCTGAGAACCATCCGTTTAACAGATTAGATTAGAAGAAGTACTTCATTGTCACTGTACAAGTACAACGAAACTGTGGATGCACCCCAGCAGATGTTCGCAATACAATAAAACCAAAGCACTTAAAAATGAAGATAAGAAAGATAGAGTACCCACGTCTCCATTTGCAATTTGAGAGTACAATATCTACGAATATACGCAAAATATACATCCAACACTGACTGTAACGCTTAGCCGAGTGTAATACACAAGAGATGGATTGTACTGTAATATGTTATTATGCATCTGAATGGGGCATTGAGATTTCACATCTTTTCACATCTTAATAAGGTAGTGACTTTGTGTTTATTTGCGGTTCGGATGGCCCAGGGAAAGAAACTATTTGTTAGTCTAGTGGTGTGGGATTTTATTGACCTAAAATGCCGTCCAGATGGCAGCAGGTCAAAAAGATAATTGCCAGGGTGTGAGGGGTCTTCTATAATGGCCTTGATTCTGCTTTGGCAGCGGGACCTGGCTAAGTCTTCCAGGGAGGGCAGAGGGCAACTAATGATCTTTTGAGCTGTGTTTATCACCCTCTGTACCGTTCCCTGTCCTCAGCTGTGGAGCCTGCATACCACACACCCAGACAATACGTCAGAGTGCTCTCCACAGAGGCTTTATAGAAAGCCAGCAACAGCTTCTTATCCAGGTTGTTCTTCCTGAGAACCCGCAGGAAGTGCAGCCGCTGTTGAGCCTTCTTCACTATGGCCTTGGGGTTAGGGGACCAGGAGATATCAGCTGAAATATGGGTGCCAAGGAATCTGATCGTAGGGACAGTTTCCACTCGTTCTCCGTTGATGATGAGTGGGGCGTGGTCCTGTCCATGTTTCCTGAAGTCCATAATCAGTTCTTTGGTTTTATGGACATTCAGTGGCAGATGGTTCTGTGAACACCAGATAGACAGGTTCTCTACTTCAGCCATTCCAAGTGAAGACAGCATTGAAAAAAGTGACCTACGATAGATCCTCGCACTTACAACCCATTGCTACAATCCTGATCAAAATGCAGGTGTTTAGCTCGCAGTGTGTACTTACAATGATTGCAGCATCCCAGGGTGTGTGTGCCTGTTTGTGTGTGATGTGATCACCATTTGCGACATCCCCAGCAATGTCCCCGGGGGAAGCTTGATTCGCTTAACAACCACATGATTCGCTTAACAAGGGCAAGTGAGTTGCTTCACCATGCCAAAAATGGTCATAAAACTGGGCTCAGTGACTCAGTTAACAACTGCCTTGCTTAGCGACGGAAATTGTAGTCCCAAATGATAGCCACTGCTTCTTCTACAAAATGGCGTTGGGCGTTTTACAACTCCACTTACAGGCAAGTCCTCGACAAAATGAACAATTGGCCAGTGTGAACTAAGTCATGCACACCCCTTCCCACATCTCTGTCATAATGCAGTTGTGATGACCTGGGGCATAGCATAGAGATAACACAGGCAGCTGGCTATTCAAACTGCCCCGTTATTGCTCCAAATTTCCCCAGACACTCCCATGTTTCTGGCAAGTCCCAGAGCAAAGTGATGACACACACACACACACCTCAAGCAGCCTCTGGCTGCAAATAGTCCAACCAAACGCTGTGAACACCACTGCTGCAAAATAAGAAATCCAGCAGGGCAAGTTGAAGAGTCCAGGAAGCAAAGGAGCAAAGCAAGGTATCCAGGAAAGTTCAAACGTCGGCACTCAACACTCCAGGAATTCAGCATTTGTTCCTGATAAATGTCCCTCCCTACAGCATCTCCTTAAGTCTCCGTTCCCAGGTCTGCCTTGTGAAGAGGGGCAGGATGCTCTCCTCCCAAGTAGTCAGCTCAGTCTGCGCTGTTCTTGCCTTCTCTCCACTCTCCATGCTCTCGGATCAGGAGTGGGTGGTCCTTACTCATCACCTGAGCTCTGTCTCTTATGTTCACTGCTTAGCCTCTCTTGGCCCTCCCGCCCACCTTCCTCCCTGCCTACAAGTTGTCCCAATCCTGAAAGGCCCAGGCCTGACTACCTATTCCTGCCCATTTTCCTCCCAAGCCAATGAAGCCGCCCACTCGATCTTTGTTGGCTCCAGTTCCGGCTCGTCTTCCTCCATAGATTCAGGCTCCGAGGTGAGCATGACAACAGCCTTCTGATTTCTGTTCTTATTTATTCCCTTTCAGGGCGTTCTCTTCTGGAGAAGACGCCACTCTCTGAAAGGTCTTCTAATGGACAGCTGCTTCGACATATTGCTGTACGTGCGTATACGTTGCTGTTTTTATGGAGGGATCCAATTAACCAATCTATCCGATTAGAACTGGAAGGGACCTTGGAGGTCTTCTAGTCCAACCCCTGCTCAAGCAGGAGATCCTAGCCTAGACCATTTCAGATGGGGGGACTGTCCAGTCTTTTCTTAAAAACCTCTAGTCATGGAGCAACTGCAACTTCTGGTGGCAAGATGTTCCACTGGTTACTTCCACTACTCATTGGATATTGGCCTTTTGTTGGAAGTATCGATGAAAACGCCACTTGTTTGCTTTTGTGGCTGAGGTAGGACTAGAACTCACCACCTCCTAGTGTTTGGCCCAAAATCACCCACCGATTTCAGGTCTAAGACAGGACTGGAATTCTCCATCTCCTGGTGATTGGCCCAAAGTCACCCAGTCGACTTTCATGCCTGATGTAGGACTAGAACTCACTGGCTCCTTGTGGTTGATTCAAAGTCACCCAGTTGGCTTTCTTGGCTGAGGTAGGACTAGAACTCACCACCTCCTTTGGATTGGCCCAAAATCACCCACCGAATTTCATGTCTAAGGCAGGACTAGAACACACTGTCTCCTGGGGATTGGCCCAAGGTTACCCAGCTGGCTTTCATGTCTCTGGTAAATCAGCCAGAAAAAGCAACCAGATGAGATCATTTTATTTTATTGTACAGCTAGATTAACATCATCTCGCAGAGCTGAAAATACAAATCTCCCACTGTCTCTTTGATAGCCTGAGAAACCAAAGAGGATCCTTTCTGGGTTTCTTTCTCTGCCCCGTTATGCAGCTGTGGGCTCTGCCTTCTCTTATCGGAACATGCCCTGAACATGAACAGCATCTCTTCCTCTGTCGTGGTCTTTCCCACTGTCAACTCATAACTCATTCCTATGCCTGTTCCCGAGTTGATATTAGAAGGACGAGGGAAAGGCCTGAGGGAGCAGTGCGGCAGGTGAAGGCCAGTGGTTGTATTAAAAAAAAATTACTACTGGTTCTGTGGCCGTGGCTAAGCGGGTGTAGGTAGGGGGTATGGCCGTGTGACTGAGTGGGTGTGGGGCTTTTTCTTTTTTTTTTGCTTTTTGCAGCACCCCTCCTTCATTTTTTGGGCCTTCTGGGCCTCAGAGAACCCTCCTTAGTTTTTGCTCCCAGGGGGCTTCCCTTGGGCTCAAGAAGGCAAAAAATGAAGTATGGGGGGGCCACGCAGCACCCCACACACACACACTTCGTTTTGGGGCCTCCCTGGGGCCCCTCCATTTTTTACCTTTCCTGGGCCTCAGATGAAGCAGTAAGTAAGCGAGGGGAATCCTGGCACTGCTTAGGATCTTAGGAAAAGCTGATCGTTGGGAGGGGAAAAAAAAATACCTTAAGGAGTAACTGGGCAGGGGAGCGTCAGGCAGGCAGGGTTGGGTGAGCAAGTATTGGACGGGTGGGCAAGCGAGCGAGCGGCAACCGGGCGACCGGGTTGAGGGCATGGTCAGCCAGAAGTGACTATTGGTTCGGCGACCCATGCCAAATCCTTGCTACCGGTTCGTGTGAACCGGTACGAACCGGCTGAATACCACCCCTGCATTCCATGCTTATCTTGTGGAGATTGTAACCTAGGCTACCGGATCTTCTGCCCTTGAAAATCTTTCATTGGAGAGCGCGATTGATGACACCCATCCCGTGAACCTGTTTCGTTGGAGAATCTGATATATAACACACCCGGGGCAAGGTGGGGAAAACAGGGTCATAGATGATAATAAATTACATGTCTCAGAGTTGGCTTCATACAGGTTAGTGCCGGACATGTTGCTCCTAATAAATCTTTTGGATTCTTTTTGAAGCTTGGCTCAAGACTCATGATTGAATTAGGGCAATCGTCGGAACCCTGACAGCCACCGTACGTCCTCCCAAATGATCGCTGCTTCTCTGTTTCTCTCCCTGGCCCTTCCAGGTTTGTGCAGGCATGCGCCATCCTGGTCTCGTCCGTGATGTTCTTTGCAAACACGGAAAAATACGTGCTGCCCATGGTGTTCGCCTTGCTTTTGGGCTGGATGAACATGCTCTACTACACCCGCGGTTGCCAGCAGACGGGAATCTGCCTCGTGATGATCCAGAAGGTAGGTCACGAAACCAGATCATTTCCATTTGCAAATTCTGGTATCTTCAACTTATAACAGTTCATTTCGTGACCGTTCAAAGTTACAACGGTGCTGGAAAAAAAGGGACTTACAACCATTTTTCATACTTACGACTGTTGCAGCATCCCCCATGGTGACGCGATCAAAATTCAGACGCTTGGCAACCAACTCGTATTTATGACAGTTGGCGTATCCTTGAGTCACGTGATCCTCTTTTTCGTGACGTCTTGACAAACCAATTCAAGGGGGAAGACAGATTAATTGAACAACCACATGACTAACTTAACAAATGCAGCGATTCACTTAACAACGGTGGCAAGAGGGGTCGTAAAATGAGGCAGAACTGACTGAACAACAGTCTTGCTTAGCAACAGAAATGTTGGGCTCAATTGTGGTCATAAGTCGAGGACTACCTATATTGGAATACCTCTGATTTCACAGGGCAGCCCCGAATCTAAATTCAGCTGATCAAGTACAGGTTGTCCTCATTTAGCAGTTTTCACAAAGCCAGGAAAGTGAGGGGGAGGATATTCCACAGGGTGGGGGCAGATAAAGTTCAATCAGAATAGAGGTGGAAGGGGCATTGGAGGTCTTCTAGTCCAACCTCCTGCTCAGGCAGGAAACCCTATAACATTTCAGACAAAATTTTCTCCAATCTCTTCTTAAAAATCTCCAGTGTTGGAGAACTCACAACTTCTGGTGGCAAGTTGTTCCACTGGTTAATTGTTCTCACTTTCAGGAAATTCCTCCTTATTTCCAGGTTGCTTCTCTCCTTGGTTAGTTTCCATCCGTTGCTTCTTGTCCTGCCTTTCAGGGGCTTTGGAGAATAGCTTGACTCCCTCTTCTTTGGGGCAGCCCCTGAGATATTGGAAGACTGTTATCATGTCAACCCTGGTCCTTCTTTCCACTAGACTAGCCAGACCCAAATCCTGCAACTGTTCTTCATATGTTTTAGTCTCTGGGCCTTTAATTGTTTTAGTTGCTCTTCTCTGCACTTTTCCCAAAGTCTCAGCATCCATTTTGTAACATGGGGACCCAAACTGGATGCAGGATTCCAGGTGTGACCTTACTAAGGCTTTATAAAGCGGTGCTAATACTTCACATGATTTCGATTTTGTGCGTGTTTAGACAACCAAGGATTGGATTAGCTGTTTTGGCTGCTGCCCCGCACACGGCTGTCTCGTCTTTAAGTGATTGTCCACTAGGACTCCAAGTTCCCTCTCACTGTTACTCTTTTTTGATCCAGGTTTTGCCTAATCTGTACTTGTACCTTTCCTGCCCAGGTATGAAAGCCTTGCTTTCCTCCACATTGAAATTCATGCTTTTGGAGAGGAGGGCCCATTGTTAGGTGCCGAGTTCGAAAGTCAGCACAATCTACACATTGCTTCTCATTTTCGTTCCAGGTCATCTTGAAGGACCTTTGGCATTTCCTGATGCTTTATGTGATCCTCCTCGTGGGCTTTGCAACAGGTGAGTGTCATGGCAAGGGGAGGCACAGGTGAGCACAGCCAAGTTAAATTAAGCCAAGTGAAGAGGCCTCTGGACCCTTGGGAGGGTGAAAAACGGCCCTCACGGAAGTGCCAGAAGTCAGGAAACGGGCCTGTTTGCGGCTTCCGGTAAGCCTCCAGGGCCCGAGGGAGGCTGTTTTCACCCTCTGGAGGCCCACCGGAAGCTGGAAACAGGAAGTTGTGTGTGTGTGTGTGTGTGTGTGTTTCAAACGATGGTTTTTTAATGTTTTTATTTTGTTCACCAGCCATTTTGGCAGATGGAAAATACATGCAATTGTTCGATAAATCAACTTATCAAGCAGACCCACAGGTTCCCCCCCACCCTTTCCTTATAATTATCTAGGGCAGGGGTCTCAAACTCAATTTACCTGGGGGCCGCTGGAGGCAGAGTCTGGGTGAGGCTGGGCCGCATAAGGGATTCCACAAAAAACGTTGTTAAAAAAATATCCTCGAATGTCATCAACAGTTAACGATTTCTCCAATACATGAACTGTCCTGAACACATGAATGGAACATTGAATGAAGATCATGAACAGTTCCTCAGAACGTGGCTTCTCCACAGCTTACTCCTTGCTCCAGAGACTTGACAACGCTTCCTCTCACATATCTGAGCCACATTTGGCTTGAGAGAGGAGGCACTTGAGACCCTCAGTATGGCTTGAAGATGATCATCAGTAAGTCTGGACCTGTACTTGGACTTGTTAAAGTTCAGGGTGGAGAAGAAGCCACGACGAGGAACGGCGGGCAGGACTTCCTTCAGAGGTCCATTCCCCCTGCAGGCCGCACTAATATTATACTTTCATATCATGGTGGGGGCCACGGGATATCGTCCTGCGGGCCGCAATTGGCCCGCGGGCCGCGAGTTTGAGACCCCTGGTCTAGGGTGTCATGAGACGATAACTGTTGAGGTAATCCCCCGTTAGGAGAATGAGCGCATACAGGGAGATGTATTTGAGAGGAGTGTTTGAATAATACACACAGAGCACACAGATACACTGTACAGTAAATGCAGGTTTTTACTTCCAGAAAGGTTTAAGCAAAGTCCAAAATAAGCAATCCAAAGTCATTCACAGGTAAAATCAGTCAGTTCTTCAATCCAGGGATAATCCAATAACAAATTCCAGTGTCAAAAACAGTTCAGTATCAGACTTACATTAAATCCAGTCATATCAGTCAATTAGAAGAAATGGAGCAACGGCAAAACTCTCCAACAGAAGGAATGAGAGGGTGAATGAGTGAGTGAATAAATGAGTGAGTGGATGAATGAGTGAGTGATGAGTGGGTATGAATGAGTGGGTGAGTGGGTGATGAGAATGATGAGTGAATAAATGAGTGGGATGAACGACTGGATGAATGAGCGGATGAATGGATGAGCGAACAAAATAAATGAATAAATGAGTGAGCAAATGAATGAGAGGATGAATGAGTGAGGAAAGGGTGAGTGAGTGAAGGAGTGGATGAATGAGTGAATGAGAGAACAAAATGAATAAACGAGTGAGCAAATGAATGAGAGGGTGAATGAGTGTGAATAAATGAGTGAGTGGATGAATGAGTGAGTGAATAAATGAATGAATGAGAGGGTGAATGAGTGAGTGAATAAATGAATAAATGAACGAATGAGTGAGTGGATGAATGAGTGAGTGAATAAATGAGTGGGCGAACGACTGGATGAATGAGTGGATGAATGGATGTGAGTGAATAAATGAGTGGGCGAACGACTGGATGAATGAGTGGATGAATGGATGAGCGAACAAAAGAAATGAATAAACGAGTGAGCAAATGAATGAGAGGGTGAATGAGTGTGAATAAATGAGTGAGTGGATGAATGAGTGAGTGAATAAATGAGTGGGTGAACGACTGGATGAATGAGCGGATGAATGGATGAGCGAACAAAATAAATGAATAAATGAGTGAGCAAATGATTGAGAGGATGAATGAGTGTGAATAAATGAGTGAATAAATGAGTGGGTGAACGACTGGATGAATGGATGAGCGAACAAAATAAATGAATAAATGAGTGAGCAAATGAATGAGAGGATGAATGAGTGAGGAAAGGGTGAGTGAGTGAGGGAGTGGATAAATGAGTGAATGAGAGAACAAAATGAATAAACGAGTGAGCAAATGAATGAGAGGATGAATGAGTGAATGAATGAATGGGAGGATGAATGGGTGTGTTAAAGAGTGACTGAATGAGTGGATGAATGAGTGAACAAAATGAATGAATGAAAGAAAGGAAGGATGAATGAATGAATAACTAAATGAATTAATGAGTGAATGAATGGGAGGATGAATGGGTGTGAAAGAGACTGAGTAAGTTAATGGGTGGATGAATGAATGTGAATGAGTGAACAAAATGAATGAATGAATGCAAGAGGATGAATGAATGAATTAATGAATGAGTGAGTGAATGAACTAAATGAATTAATGAGTGAGTGAATGAAAGAGGATGAATGAGTGAGTGAATGAGTGGACAAATGAATGGGAGGATGAATGGGTGAGTGAAAGAGTGAGTGAGTGAGTGAGTGAGTGAGTGGATGAATGAGTGTGGACGAGTGTGAATGAATGAATAAAATGAATGGATGGATGAGTGAAGGCATCCATGAATCAATGAGCGAAAGACTCAGGGTGAAGGACACACAAAGAATGAGATCAGAAACCAGAGATCACCTTCCATACATCACACAGAATTAGCACCTGGTCTGCCCTTCCATACATCACACAGAATTACATACATCACACAGAATTAGCACCTGGTTTTTCTTCTCCACACCCACCAACAGCCACAAGATGTCAAAACAGCCTTTTAGATATTCTATGT